>NC_058133.1:226201981-226242170 GCF_016433145.1 Gracilinanus agilis | reverse complement strand
TTAGCTGTTTCTTGGTCTTAGGTAAGCTGAGTTTCTGTATATCCTCAATTCTCTTCTTTGATATACTTCTAGTTCCACCCTGTAATGTGAATCCCAAAAAATCGATTTTCTTTTTGACCCACTGCACTTTGTTTCTGGATATTCTATGTCCTCTCTTATATAGTTCTTCCACTAGATGGATGCTGTCTCTGTGACAGATTTCTCCTGATGGTGACATTAGCAGGATGTCATCTACATAATGCACCAATTTGCTAGCAGTGAAAGATATGGATTCTAGATCTTTTTGCAGTATTTGACAAAAGACTGAAGCCGAATTTTTGAATCCCTGAGGAAGACGACTCCAGAATAATGTCTTGTTCTCCCAGGTGAATGCAAACAATCTTTGACTGTCTTTGTGGATTGGAATGCTGAAATATGCATTGGACAGATCAATCACGGTGTACCATCTCGAGTCCGGAGTAATCCCTGCAATTATCTGTGATGGACTTGGAATAACTGCATGGATTTCTTCCACATATGCATTAATTGCTCTAAGATCTTGTACCATTCTCCACTGGATGTTACCACTAGCATCTAATTTTGCCTTCTTGATTGGTAAAATAGGAGTGTTAAATTCAGAAAAACCATGCACCAGGATGCCTTGATCTAACAATCCTTTGATTAAAGGTCTTATTCCCTCCACAGCCTCTTTGCTCAGTTTAAATTGAGGAATTCTAGGTGGTTTCATTCCCTCTTTCACTTTTATTTTCACTGGCTTAGCAGATAGGATTCTACCCACATCAGATGAACCACTAGCCCATACTCCTATTGGTAGAGTATCTGGAATCTTGTATAAGCTGTCTTGATCCAGAACTAAAACTGTGTGATCTTCTGCTATCCTATCTAAGCATAAGTCAGGATGATGTTTCAATGACCTTTTGGGCAGGTGCAAATACAGTTCTCCACTTGGCTCACAATAAATTGTAGCTGCAAGTTTGCACAGAATATCTCTGCCTAAGAGATTGTTTGGACAGGATGGCAACAATAAAAATTGATGGTCAAATTCTATTGGTTCCAATTTCACCATTTTCGGTTGAAACTTTGGTGCAATCTGTGGAATGCCAGATGCTCCTTTCACAATGACTGAACCAAGCATTTCACAATCACTAGGGAGATTCCTCAAACAACTGATATCTGCCCCTGTATCAATGATACCACTGATGTATTCTCCATTAATCTGGATGGTGATTAAAGGATCTTTCTGGTCATTATTGTTATGCAAAGGTAATAGCTGTGTCTCTTTCTCCAATGGCTGGATGGTGCTGGCTTTAGAATTTACTTCCTCTCTATTAGAAGGTCCATGGTAATCACAAGAATTCACTTCCTGGCAAATGTCTTCTCCCCTTAGCACATCCTCTGTAGTGTAAGAGTCTAAGTCTGCCCCTCCCCCTTGCTGCCTCTCTGCAGAGTACTGAGAACAAGATGGCTTCTCTTGAACCAGATTCTGAAATATGACAGTTTCTTCCATGATTAGGTGTAATATCCTCCCTCCTCACCAAGACTTGAGGTTTTAACCCTGTTTGAGTGTTAAAATCTAAGTTATTAACAGTCTCAGGTGGCCCTGTCTGTCCAAGCCTCTGTTTAAACCCGCCAAAGTTTTTTCCTCTGCTGGTTGCCGGATGGTCCGACAAGTCACTGGCTACCTTGTATTTAGGCTCAAAACTCACAGCCTCGGGGTTTAGACAGAAAAATATCTCTTTCACAGGTGTTAAAATGCTTTCTGGGCTTGAGAACTGAGTCTGTAACTTTGTTACTCTCTCGTCCTCCATCTTGCTTTCAGGAGTTACATTCATGGACACACAATTCTCTCTGGCAAAACACAAGCTGATGGGCTCGGAAACTTTTCCCAAATAATTCCCATGGCTACTTTCACTATTCGACATACCTACTGAAGTGTGTGGATTTGTGCTTTCCACAAGAGAAAGTTCCTTGCCATAAATTTCTTTATGCATCTTCTCCACATCATTTTGCACCTCCAAATCCTTTATTGATTTCTTCCTTTGCTCAAATACAGTATGTTGATTACCCTCAATATTTTCCATCACTAAAACATTAGCCTCATTCATGCCTCTGAACTTTTTCTCTCTAAATCTTCCTTTTCTCTTTGACCTGTCTTATCAATTAACCTTCATAATGATGCATTTCTCAGCCTGGCCCCCATTTTTAAAAATTTCTCCCTTTCCTCCAATGATGATGTCTGATTTTTTGCAATCGTGTTGGCAACAAGCCTGAGATTTTTGTACTTTGCTTGCCCAACTATTGCTAGCATATGATTTCTTGTATGAATCTGATTTCTCCTTAGTGGAGTCAATCTGTTTCCTGAATTTGCATTCCCTCAAAAAATGACCTGGTTTATGGCAAAGGTAACATTTGGGAACTTGTTTATTTGATTTCTTTTGCCTAAAATAGGTGGATCTAGGATTAGAGTCTCTATCCCTAGCAATTTGTAAAGCAAAATTTCGGAATTCATCTCTATCTCTCTCTCTACGAGATTCCCGGAGTTCACGCTTCAAGTCTTAGATGGTCCTATCTTTTTCAGAATCTAACTCATGCTTTACTTGATTTTCCTTTTGTCTGGACTCATGGATGAAAGTAGCATGCTTTCTAATTTCTTCCAAAGACAACTCTTCCCACTGAGGACAACTTTGTCTGAAATACACCTGTATTGGGATGCTTGCTCCTTTTATAAATTGTCTCTTAATGTGTGGTACAGCCTAATCTGCCTGATCTCTGTTAAAGCCCAATAAGTTTTCTGAATTTTCCATCAGTCTAAAAACAAGCTAGGATGTTCCTCCTCAGACTGCCTCATCTTCTCAAATTTACTCCAGCTATTTGGGCATTTAGCGTGTTTCTTTACTGCTTCCAAAAGATCTGATCTGCATTTTAAAAGTGTCCTCATGTTCTCAGGAGAGCTTAAGTCAATCGTGTAATGGTCTCTAGGCCAGTCCATTAACGTGGGATTTGACCTAGTTTCTTCAATAAACCTAGCCTTTTCACCACGTGTGAAAAATTCCTCTAACACAAATTCCACGTCCTGATATGAAGGGTTAAAAAGGCTGAATGTCCTCTTTAACTCTTTAGCTGCCTTGTAAGGTGAGAGGAAAAACTTGGGGAACCTTTTCCTAAGCACCTCCAAATCCTGGGCTGTGAAAGCCTTGTAAGTTTTCATATTTACAGCTTCACCATCAGCCCTAAACTGAGTTTGGTCCACAATGGGAAACAATGTCACAGTAGCCGATGCCATTGCCCCCTCCTCAGTTTGTGTAGCAACACCAGTCTCTATCTCAATTGTAGTCTCAGACTGTGTACTTATGGCAACCATTACTTTCTCAAGAGCCTTATTGTCTTTAGGAAGATACATACCTTCTATGAGTTCTAGTTGTAAGATCATGTGTTTATCTAACTCCTGTCCCAGTCTGATTCTCAATTGGTCTCTCATCAAGGACATGACATTATCTGTATCCGATCTTGCTTTGCCACAAACCCAAGAGTAAACCTTCTTCATAGCCAATATCGCTTGTATAAAAGTCACCAGAGCCACAACCACCATTGGCAGGTAGGATAAAAACTCTGCCAGTGATATAGTTAAATATCTATAGGTGTCATATATTTGTACCAGCTTCATCAAGTATTCTGGTATGGTATAAAACCAAAGCCTCATCACTCCCTGAGTGAAGGAATACATGAACATGGCTAGAGTGCTTAAGATAAACACAATCCTTATAATCCCCATTATCCTTTAGCTGATTCAACAGGCCCAAAGCCTGGCTACGCCAAAAACTGTTATATTCAAAGGAGGTCACTAGTATCTATTTGAGGTAGTAGGAAATGATGTACAGAGAGGATAAGATGGCACTTCTCCTTTATAACAGTTGCCCAGGCAGGATCCTTCAGGTCAAAGTGGTTTATCCCTTCAGGACCCACCTGGGGTTAATTGATATATTAATTTGGGCTCTTCAGCTGGGATAACGTTGGTATTCTGACTGCATTGGCTCCCTTACCAAATAAGCTTTGGAAACCAATTTAGGAAGGTACTTTAAACTTTATATATATATATATTTGATAAGAAGGACAAGGGTAAAGGATTGAGGTTTTAGGAGACCCTACTTAAATTGCTACTAATGAAACTCTAACTGCAGGCAATGAAGAATCAATTGATAGCTTCTCTCTGGTCCAGCCTGGCCAGGGCTAAATCAGAGTAGGTAAACTGCTGGGAAATCTTCAGCTTATTCTTCTGTAGATCTTAAGCCTTAACAGTTGAGATATATCCATCCTTTCCACCCCCTTCTTCATCTCCTGCCCACTTCCAGGATCCCTCCTGGGCCCTGGGAAGCCTAGATAGCTAAATGATGAAACTCCTAATATCTAGGGACAGTAGACACCAAGATGGTGGTCAAGTACAAGTTGATAACGGTATGAGAAGCACAGGAAGAGCTTTGCAGAGTAGTGTTTGCAACTCTCTATCTCCCAGACCAGGATCCACACCGATCTCCAACCTCAGGACAGGTCAAAGACCCCAGAACCTCTCTCAGGGTTCTCAACTGCCCCCTCCTGCCTCTCACATGCCTCTCTGGGAACATTCTATCCAACTGACTTACCTGTCAATCAAAGGTGAACTTCAAGCTCCCAGAGATTCAATATAACAAATGTCCTCACTGATCATCAAAAACCAGTCTATTCAGTACTGACCCTGAACTTGAAGTCTTTCTGGAATATAGGGTAGAATCTACTAGATCTTATGCCCTTCTGGCCTAGGTTTGGAGGACTCTGGATCACCTCTACAACATAGATAGATTTGACTTGTGGAGATTCACATCTATACATCCAGTTTTGCATCTTCAACAGTCTGCCAGACACTTCTCTACCCACACATCCTGCCAACACCTCAAAATCAAAAGTCCAAAAATGAATTAATTTTCTCCTTTCTATGTACCAAGTTTCCCTAATTCTACTGAGGAAGCCAAGATTCTCCCAGACACCTAGGTTCACATGTCACAGTCATCCTAGGCTATTCCTTCTCCTTCTCTACCCATATACAATCAGTTGCCAAATCCAGCTGATTCTGTTTGAACATCTGTGACTACAACAGTCCTAATTCATGCTCTCAACAACTAGACTATTTGATGAGTCCCTAATCAGTCACATAATTGACAAATAATCTTCCTAAAGCACAGGTATCACTCCACTGATCAAAATCTTTGGTGCCTTCCCATTGCCAAAAGTAGATTAAATACAAGTTCCTTGGCCTGGAATTTAAAGTCCTCAACAATCTAGTTCTAATCCACCTAGCTCCCAGTTAAACTAGATAAATTGTTTATCCAAACTAAATATGCTACCTCAACACCTTTGCCAAGGCTGCCCCCTTGACCCCCATACCTGGAATTCAGTCCCTCATCCATATGCTAAAATGTTAGTCTCCCTCCTTTATGTAATCTTCTCTGAAAGCCTCAGATGAGTTTCTCTTTTCTCAGATATCCCTGAAATATTAGGTGTATTCTTTTGCCTCCTTTATGCCCTACTTTCTATTATGAATTGTTCTCATATCTCTTCTTTGAGGATACGTCATTTTTTGAGGCTTTGTCATTTTACAACATTCATTTTCTATTGTTTTGTGGTTGCTGTTCTTTTCATTTAAATTGTAGTATATATATAGGCTCTGCTTATTTCACTTTGCATCAGTTCAGATAAGCCTTTGTATTCTGTCAAAATCTTTGACTCTCTGTAATTGATTGTTTCTTAAAGAACAGTAATAATTACATTTGTGAACCTCAATGTGTTTTGCCAACTAATAGGCATCTAGTCTGTTTCCTATTCTTTGGTACCACAAAGTACTAGTACAGGTATGTCTTCCACATCCTGACTTTCCCCATCTCAGAGTGAGCATAAGAAATTAAATGGGAATTTGGGAGGTAGTTTTGCAGAAGTCATAGACAAAACAAGAAAACCAGCAAAGGACACAGAAAAAGTTTAGAAAGTATATATAGCCCATGACCAAATACTTAATCAAATTTTACAAGGTACTGTAAATACTCCATAAAAGAAAAAAGGGGAGGGGGGGGGGAATCAGACAGTACGGGAAGGGTGAGCCAAAAAAAAGTTTCCAGTGGTACCGATCCTTTAGCAGCCCCTCCCCACACCTAGTGGAAGGGATACCTCAAAAGATATATATATTAAGGGATATAGAGCTTTTCTTATTATTAATGACCTCCTTTTAGTTTATACCTAACAGTGGAATCTAGGTCAGAAACTGGTGACATTTTAGGCACTTTGTAAAATTTTGTTTTAAAGTTTACAAAGCAGTTTACATTTGAGATCTCTTATATACACTATCTCATTTGAACTTCATAACGCCACTGAAGTAGATACTACAGGTTTTATCTTCATTTTTCAGTTGAGGAAACTATGTATCAGAGAGGTTAAATGACTTGCCCCAGGTCAAAGGGCTACTAGAGTCAAAGGCCTACTAGAGTCAAAGGCAGGATGTGATTCCAAGTGTTCTCTCTTCAAGTTAAACACAGGCACTATGCTAAGCGCTGCAGAACACAGGAAGAAGAAGAAAAAAAAAAAAAAACACCAAAAAAAACCCCAACGACAAAAACCCAGTTTCTCCCCTCAAAAAACTCACAGCCTAAACATGCAAACAAATATGTACAAATAGGTTCTAAATAGGGTAAGTCGGAATAATCTATTACAAGACGAAGCTATTCGTAGACCGCAGGAAGCCAGGAAAGAAAAAAAGACAGAAATGAGGAAGAAGAGCATTCCGAGGTGTCTTTTGCGAGCAACCGCAAGAAGGGCAGTGTCAATGGATCACAGAGTCCGTGGAGGGGAGTCAGGTGTTAGAAGGATTAGGAGGGTCACCTTTTGAAAGGTTTTCAAAGGCAAGGAGGATTTTGTGTTTGATCTGGAGGTAACAGGAAGCCTCTGCAGTTTACAGTAGGGAGAGCCAGAAGAAAGCCCCGAGACTCTTATTTCCAAATCTTGACATCCTAATCCTCTCTCCAGCGCCTTTCCCAAACCCAGATGGCCCCCGCCCTATTCTTGCTCCGCAGCCTCCAGTGAGCGCTCCTCTGCCGGGACGCAAACGAACCCTTACCTTCCTAAAGTTAGGACAGTCTTCTTCCATCTCAGCCGCTGAGGAACGCGAAGAGCTCGAAGACTCTGCCCCCAAGGTCTTATGTCAGCCAATGAGAGGAGGCTGCGGGAGAGGCAGAGCTGCTAAGGGCACCAGCGCACGCGTGCTTTCCCTACTCTTTCGCCGCGGGCGGAGCTCTTCCTAAGGGAAGTGAGGGTTCCTGGGATTTGTAGTTCTAACACCTCCAGGCCTCAGGCTGAACTACCTTTCCCAGTGCGCCCCTCACTTCCTGGTTACCGAGGCGCTGCAGGCGGCGGCCGGTGAGTGAGTTGGCCGTTCCCCCTCCCCACCCTACCCCCGCAAGTTCTGGTGCGGGAGTCAGAGTGTAGCTGGGGGGACGGCCTCGAACCCACGCCTGTGAAGGGGGGGTTGTGGAGGGGGTAGAGCAGATGTGACCCCCCCACACACACACACGGCCTGTGGCGGCCTCCTACCCTGTACCTAGAAGTCAGAAACTGCTCCCGCCTCCCCGCACTGCGTACCTTCCACCCCTGGGAGGGAAAGGAAGAGGAGACGTCATCAGCCCTCTCAACCTCACTGGCCCCTCCCCAGTACACGCCCCTCTCTCCATCGTCGCCCCCATCCCCATTCACTGTCCCCGGTATACCACCTCACGAATACACGTTCCTCTCTCTTTCGCCCTCCTCCCTGTACTCTCGACCCCACTACCCCCTTCCCCATTCAGTGTCTTCTCATATCCCCCCCTCCCTCATTCCTGGTCCCAGTTCACCAGTCCATTTCCTATACACTGCGGTCTACACATCACCCCTTCCTCCTTTCAGCCTTCTCCACATCCCCCCTACCTGTACTTGCACCCCCATATACTGCTCTCTTCTTATTACTTATTTCCTCATTTCTCTCCCTCTGCCTTTCTCAGTTTCTTTTTATGTCTCCCTTTCTCCCTCTCCCGCCTACCTTATACACTGCCCCTCTCTACATCATCATTTCCTATCTAGTGGCTGCTCCCCTTGTTTATATAGTGTCTCCTCTCATATAGGAACCCCCATACAAGCCCCTATCCACTTGTCAACCTGTCTCCCTCACTATTCCTCTATATAACATTCAGACCTATATAGCCACCTTATCACACAGTACCACTCTTCCCCATCCTCCCCAATATACTACTCCTTCATGAAGAAAGAATGAACTTCAAAAGTATTTATCAAAACACTAACTATGCACTAAGCACCAGAGATACAGTGAGAAGAGAGTAAGACAATGGGTTCTCAAAGAGAACACATTCTAATAGGGAGTGAGCATACATATGGAAAGTTCCTGCTGCAAGTCACATGGAAAAGGTCCCATGCTCCTTAGGATACAGAGGCAAAGCAGATGGTAATGCCTCTTTAATATTATTGCTACTGATAAAATCATAGCAGCTTTCTGATGTTGAACTATTTGGTGTGACCAGGGCCTCTGGGGTGTAACTTTGTTTGTTTGTGTCTCTGGGTAGCTCCCACATCTAGTCTTGAAGTGAATTGTCAGAAACTATGCTGTTTGCCATCATCCAATCTCATAATATTTTATAATCCTCTCTTACAGTTATCATATTCTAATCTGTCTTTTATTTGTCTGTATATATTTTAAGTTAGCAATGGTGTAGGCAACTTGGCCAAAGAATATGATACACCTCTCCTAAGAATGGAATTAATCACCTCAAAACTGTAAGGCTTTGGAATTGCTAATTTTCTCATTCTGGAATTTCTCCACAGGAAAGTTGGGCCATAAAGAACATACTGAGAAAGCCCCTGTAGTTTTCCTGGGACAATGGACGAATTCCGCCGTTCCTATAGCCGACTGTGTAAGGACTGTGGTGCTGAGCCTCAGGAAGCAGTCCTCAAGCAGCTGCATGATCTTCGGGAGGGCCATGGGAAGAGCAAGCTTGACTTAGCCTCCCAGAGCTTATCAGTTGACACCTGTGGTGCTCTGGGAAAGCTCCTGCATAATGACATCGTATTTTCAGGGATCATTCTAAGTGACTGCATGTTGAGTGAAGAAGGTGAATGATGGTCTGGGCACTTGGTCAGAGGCCAGGTTCAGTACTAAAAATTCTGGCCACTGTTAGGGCTGGGGCAGGTCTGAACTCCTTGTCTTTGGCCTGGGGTCAAATATAAAAGCTTCTGATGATTTTATTTACTGAACACAACCCACTTATAGGTTCCCGCTCAGAAGCCAAATCCCCTAAGATTCCTTCACTTCTCTTCTTTTCCCAGCCTCACTCTAGAGTGAAACAGTGTAGACTAGAGAAATGGGAAGAAAGTTTTCCCTCATCTGTGAGGGATACGGCCAAATACCTGTCTGCAATAGCTACACTTCCACAACTACTTTCCCAGCCTCTTGCTTCCACTAAACTTATACCAAACTCTGTATATTGGCTTAGAAATAAGCTTATTGTGGGATACCAGTTCACCTCCACAAACATCAGTTTCCTTGCTTGAAACCTGGCAACCTTTATAAGATACACATGATTTTAGCTTGAAAAAATTCCTTTTAAGCTATAAAATGTTGTATAAATATGATTGTCAATGGGAGAGTCACTACAAGTCTTAGTCTTAAAAAATCCTAACTGGTAATCTTGGGGTCACTGATCCCAGAAATGACCTAATGTTTAGCTAGCTAATTGTAGTGAGTTGGAGCAGCATTCAGTTGCTTTGGTCAACTTGGTTTCATCTATAAACCTAACCTTGATCAATAGGAGTTGAAAATAAGTATTTTTCCTGGATCTGAGCAGTTGACTGCAGATAGGAAAAGGAGGTTACAAGAGAGGACCCAGGGAGGCCATTGTATCTCAAAAAACAACCTTGTCTCTTACAGGATCCAAACTGCTCATACAAGGACTTTGTTCAAACACAACAGTCAAATATCTGAATTTTAAGGTGAGCAGATAACACAATAACATCAGACCTAAGGTCCCAGAGGGGAGAATAGAAGGGAAAATGAGAAGTTGGTAAATAATTTTTGTGGTCTGATGCTCTATGGAAACATAAACTAAGTTAACTTCCCTAAATTTGGGCAGTTATAGGGATATTTGTTTGATCGACCTACCTTATATATGGCCTCAGAATTGTCCTTCTATTATGTTATAGATATGTAGCTTGAATTCACAAAAACCCTTAAGCTCATAGGTAGAGGTCATATATCTCCCACAGTGCTAAATACATAGTCATTTAATAAATGCATGTTGAATGAATAATTAAATGGCTCTAGTCCCATGAAGACTGATGTAACACCAACTTTGAGGAAAATAGAATATCTTTTTTTAAAAAGCAGTCCTTAACTTCCTTCTTAGGAACTATTCCCAAAAGTCAAGAGTAGCCGAACTTTCACCTTTTGGCACAGTAGAGCCCACAGATAGACTCAGAAGATAGGGATGGCACACTGGGAGTCCGTCATCCAGGGAGATGAATAACTAACCCACTCATATCTGTCCTAGGGTAATAACCTTCGAGCTATGGGGGCTGAGGTTCTGGGCAAACTACTCCGACAAAACAAGAGTCTTAAAAGGTAAGAAGCTGATACCATGCCCACCACCTTCTTGTCAATATGGCTTAGGGTTGTTTGTAGAGAAAAAAGTCCCCAAACTTCCATGGGCTTTCATGGGTACAGGTTACTTCTCTATGCCAGCACCCTTCAGCCTTAATGATGGCTCTTTTCACAGCCTTGTGCTAGAGTGGAACAACCTGGGGATATGGGAAGAAAGTTTTTCCCTCTTCTGTGAGGGGCTTGGGGCCAATACCACTTTGCTGCAACTAGACCTACGAAACAATCAGGTCAACCACAAGGGGGCAGAAGAGCTGGCCATGGCCTTGAAGAAGAATTCCACTCTTCAAGAACTAGGTAAGAAAGTTCCATCCGGGCTTGATCCTGCTTGTCCAGCAATAGAGGAGAGTTGTCTCTTCTAATTTCCCCTGGCCATGGAGCTGGTCTGTGCTCTAGAATCCTAAGGGAACTTGGTTATTTGGAAAATGATCAATAACAAGAATCATTTCTGTGATTATTTCTATAATTCTGTAATTTTTTAAAACCCTTATCTTCTGTTTTAGAATCGATATTAAGTATCAGTGCCAAGGCAGAAGAGCTATTGCTTATTAGGATTGAGCAATTGAGGTGACATGACTTGTCCAGGGTCACACAGCTAAGAAATGGCTGAAGCCAGATTTTAACTTGGGACTTCCTGTATTTAGGCGTGGCTCTCTATCCGCTAAGCCACCTGGCTGCCCCACAATAGGACTTTTTAAGTTTTTGCAGAAATGCTTTACAAATCTCATCTCATTTGATCCTCACAATAAACCTGGGATGCAAGTGCTATTATTAATCCCTTGTAACTGAGAAGGAAACTAAAGCAAGCAGAGGTTATATGACTTTCCCTTTTATCTTCCTCTTTCTAGGGCCAACATCTCTATTCCTTGAACCACCTAGATAACTAGCTCATGTTCCCTTCACTGCTGCTGTACTTAAACAAGTTAGCATCCCTCTCTATACCCCGACCACTCCCAAGTGTTTTGCCATCTTTCCTTCTTCACCTAATGTTGCAATTTTCATGTTTTCCAAGAAGTGTTAAGAAAGCATTTATGCACTTTTAATTCTTGAGGTGAATGGTGACTTGAACTAGAGCTTTTCCTTTTGCCTTCTGAAACCAAAGCTCTTGCTCTGTCCCTTTCTTCCTACACTGCTGCCTGCTCTGCCTTAAGTTCCATAGGTGCTTTTTCTATGGTGTCATATCCCCTCTAGTGGGAATAGGAGAATGAGCAACTGTTGGGCCTCTGTGGCAAGACTTCTGGAGGTTTTCTCTGCCCCTGTGATGTCATGTTTCCCCTTCAGATCTTCGTTGGAATAACATTGGACTCTTGGGAGGCCGGTCAATTATGAATTGTCTTCCCAACAATAAGACCCTAAGGAAGCTGGAGCTAGCTGGGAACAACATCCCAGGGGATGTCTTGAGAGCTGTTGGTAAGTGGTAGGGCTGGAAGAAACTGGATTCTCAGAACTATGTCTCAAAATTGTGCATAAATCAACTCTCACACATGGTATGCCCCTTTGACTGAATCCTATCTCTTGGAAAAGCTAAATATTTTACAGAACCATCAACTAGGTAGGGAAGAATCTAATTGCATCAGATTAGTGTATAGTACCTATCTATAGATAAAATAATGCCTTCCTTCTCTCCAAGGGAAAGTATTCTGTGAAAGCACAGAAATAGTAGTTTGTTTTTTTTTTCCCAACCTCTGCAGGTTTCCAATGAAGTTACTCAGAAGTCCAAACTAGAGTGGGAGATCCTATTTCTCAATGTGGTTTTAAGTTTGCAAAGAGCATTATATTAAATGAGTTGATGTTCATAAAATGTTTTGCAAACCTTAAAGCACTAGGTAAATACTAGCAATTATTATTGATAGAATTGATATAGTCTGAGGATTCTCCCTGATCTCTAGCTCCTGGGCTGGTGCTGGGGAAGTCTTTGCTTTCACAGGACCCTGAGGCCATGTTTATACAGGCAAGTCTCCCTGGAGTTTTTTAAGGCTGCTATAATAGTCATTTTTCATATTTATATGATGTTTTAAGGTTTATAAATATCATTTCAGGACAGTAATCCTTCAAGGAATTAGTGGTTCAGTTATTATTGTCCCCATTTTACAGATGGGGAAATTGAAGCTTTGAGAGTATGACTTGCCCAGGATTACCTGGCTAGCTAGTAAATGTTTGAGGTGAGATTTGAACTCAGGCCTCTTGCTCCAGTTCAGCACACTTTCCACCTCTCTAATGGTGTGTCAAACTTTTAGCCCTTTACTTGGGAGCAAGATTCTAATTTGCTGATTATCCAAATAGAATTAAAAGTTATAGCCCAGTTTCTCCTTACCCCTCACTGTAATCCTAAGTCATCTCCTATGTCTTCTCAAAGTGTTCTCAGACAATACAAATTCATTTTAAAATTGCCCTAAATGAAAACTCAAGAAGGAGGTAAGATGTTGAAGTAACATGGCATAACAGTTCATGTTGACTTATTCTTTGGTATTATTTATGTATCTCCTCTAGTTTAATGTTAGCAGTAATTTATAAAAGTGACCAGAATAGCTAGAATTGGTGGTCCTCAGGATTCTGAGACCTATCCTGAGCTTCAGTCCTTAAATAGCTCAAAAGAACAGCCTGGCTACAAGTAGATTATACAGCTCTTTGCAAAGTAATGTTAGAACTATCCCAGAATGAAGCAGGACACAGGGCTGACACTGCTGTCTTTTGATAGAACAAGCCATGGATCACAACATAGACAGACAGGTGTCTCTCCAGGAGAATCAGAACCGAACCTATGTGCTAAGCAAGGAAGTCCAAAACCTCAAAGAAGAGAAGTCCAAACAGGTAAGCAGACTCACTTGCCATCCTACTTTTGTCTTAGGGAGGAAGCAGCCCAGAGCACAGGCTTTTTTCACAAGAAGCTGGATGGTCATTTATCTGCAGTTCATGCTTGTGCTTTTATTGCTTTCCTTTCATGAGATGATCTCCATGGTCTTGCTCATTATAGACTTTATGTGGATGAAGAGAAGCCAAGTCTCCTTTCTCCTATCTTGCAACTCCTCAAGATTCTTTTCCTCCCCAGGAAAGAAGAAGTTAAATCAGAAACTTTTGTCAGCTCATCTTTTTCTTGGTCATCATGGTCTTTGCCATCAGCTTCTCCTTTTCCAAGAGAAGAAGGGAGGATTAGTGCTTCTTTTCTAGTGTCTCCATAGAGTTTCCTCTGCATTGTCAAGTCCCTTCATCTGATTCTCTTATTTTCCTGACTTTATTTTCTGCCCTTGTACCCCAGAATCCCTCAGTGTCAAGTGTTTCTCCTTCCTAGTAGCTAACAATCCAATGCCCAGGAGCCCTTTGGGTATGTGAGGTGTGAAGCTAGAAGGAAAGACTCCTTACTTCCTTGGCATAATCTTGAGGACTAATTAGTCTTCTGCTGACCTGAAATTTTGCCCTTTGGCCCAGATCCCAATTAAAGTGTTAGGATTCACCATTTTTTATATGGTTTATGTCTGTTTCATCCCCAGTTCCTGAATCTGATGGATACAATTGATAAACAGAGGGAAGAAATTTCCAGGAATTGCAGGTAATTGAGAGTTCAGAAGGAGGTAAGAGGCAGCTGCTTTATGGGATGTGTGGCTGTGTTTTAATGGTCAGTTCTCTTTCCATTCCTCAGGACATCTGCAGTCCGAATGAGTCAGCTTCAAGAAGCTCTAAATGAGCGCCACTCAATGATCAACTCCCTCAAGGCCAAGTATGTAGTAGACTGGGGTAGGCAGGGAGGTGGTTTAGGGTACCCCTAGTAGGATCCTTGAATACATCTTTCCCTCAAGATATATCTTATATATCTTATGCACCTGCTCTGCCCTGACCTTCACAGAGTAGTCAGAGTATGAGTACACACATCCATGGGTGTTTCAGAATACCAGGAGAGAAAAATGAACCAGTGGCAATAAATGTGGTAAAAACAACAACAACAAAAGAATGCATGGTAAAGGAAGAGAGTAAAGTTGGATTGAGTTCATCCAGAATGATTTCTTGGAGAAAGAATTTGAAACAGCTAAGTTTTGAAGGAGGTAGGGTAGGATGTGGCCTGGCAGAAAGAAGGAAAGATGACTACTGGTGTGTTTGATAGAACAAGTAAGTTTGGTTTGGTTTTTATAGATGGAATAGGTTAACTGGAATAGAGAGATTAATAAGAAGGGGAAGGACGCAGTGGGAGGGATAGTTGGTGATAGAATCTTTAAAAGTCAGACTAAAGAGTTTGGGTTTCAAATGTTGAGCAGAAGAAACTTCTGCAGAATCTTACAAAGCATAGGGTTCCTACAGGGACCTCATGTAGCACTTTGTTTTTCAACTCTCATGCATTCATTATGTGATGTTATATTGCTTTTATGGTTCCCTATATTTTGCCTTATCCTTCTAATCTGACTCCTTACATCTCCTATAGTTAATCCAGTGTGCTGTACCCAAGAGGCACTAGATAGGTATTGATTGAATAAACCTCTCCCATCTTGTAGGCTGCAGATGACTGAAGCTGCATTGGCCCTGTCTGAGCAGAAAATACAAGAACTGACTGAGATGCTGTCCTCTTCAAAGCAGGAACATTTGAACTTGTCCCAACGACAATCCAAGGAAATGAAGCTAGAACAACAGGTACAATGGACTAAAATGATGAGGGGAGAGACGAGGCCACAGGTAGATGAATTGGGAAGAGCATTACTCAGACATGAAGGCCTTGGAGATATGGCAGAAAGAAAGCCTGATCACAATTGCTTCTCACCTAATTATACTTCCAGGAAGCTGCAGATCGGGAATCTAAACTACTGAAAGAATTGTCTGCATCCAATGAGAGAAATATGCTTCTACGGAACCAGGTACAGTAGGGGGCTGGGCCAGGGCAAATAAGCTGAAGCTAAACATGTATTTGCTCCAACTAAGGAGTAATCCATATCCTAGCATACGTGTTCAGGAGTTGGAAGCTAAGCAGGCCTGGCATCATTGATGTCAAATGCAATAGAAATGGGGACCACTAAACCATACCGAAGCATCCCCATAGGCCACACAGTGACTTAGAAAACCACATGTTAACATTATCTATGTTTTGCTGTACTTTTATTTATTCTAAAAAATATTTCCCAATTACATTTTAGTTTGGTTTGGGCTGCACTGAGGAGCCATATTTTAACACCCCATTCTGGCCTTTCAGGTGGATGAACTAGAGCGAAAGAGCAAGATGCAGCAGGAGCGGCTATTCCTGACAAAGCAGGAACTAACCAATATAACAGCAGACCTGAAGCTACGATTAACTCAGGCAGAGGGTGAGTTCCTGAGAGCAGGGGGTGAACAAGACTGCTTCTCTACAGAAGTGAGGCTCACATCTGTCTACTTTGACCCTCCAGAGCGCCTGGAATTAGAGAAGAGGAGATTCAAACAAAGCCTGGATGATTCAGAAAACCTTCGACTAAAAGAGGTTAAAAGAGGACCTGTAAATTGGCTTATGGGGAAGGGGAATTTGAGGGCCTCCTTAGTCTCTCAAGCTTTTATAGTATTTATTATTGGTCCCAAACCTGCCAGGAGTGCCATTAGGGTTCTGGGAAGTTATAGTTCTTCCCCACTCAATCAGGGGCAATCATAGTGTCCTAGAATATCAGAAAAGCTAGCTGAAACCTTCAAGACCGTCTAATCCAAACTCTCTGTTTATAGAGGAGGAAACAGGGCCAGGGAAATGAAGCATCCTGCCAGAAATCACCCAGCTAATTAGTGGCAAAGTTAGAACTAGAACCAAGATCTCCTGGTGCCTGATTAATAATAGAAAGTCCATCTTTTTTTCTTTTTTAATAGAGAATTTGTTGTATGAAAGAATGTGGCAGAGTAGATAAAGAATTGAACTCAGAGTCATGACCTGAGTTCAAGTTCAGCTTCTGACATATACTGACTATGTAACCCTGGGCAAGTCATTTATAATTTTTCAGGCTCGAAGGTCCAGAGAAGGTACAAATTTGCATTGGTAGAGAAATTTCTTTAGTGGGAAAGCCTCTCTCTACAGTAAATTTTTACTCTGGTTTAAAAAAAAAATAGCTGAATTATGTTTTGTGCTTTACAAAATACTTATCATACATTCCTAATTAATCTTCACAGCAGCTCTCGAAAATAGATAGTTTAAATAATTATCTCTTGTTTTACAGATTAGGTAGCTAGGTGACATAGTGGATTATTGGACTTAGAATCAAGAAAACTCATTTTCATTAGTTCAAGTCCAGCATCAGACATTTACTAGTTGTATGATCCTAGGCAAATCACTTAACCATTTGCCTCAGTTCTTCATCTGTAAAATAAGCTGGAGAAAGAAATGGCAAACTACTTGAGTATCTTTGCCAAGAAAACTCCAAATGAGGTCATGAAGAATCAGACACAACTGAAATGACAACAATTTTACAGATTGAGAAATCATTATGGTCAGGTGATTTGCCCAAGGTCAAGTGGTTATGTAGTTAGAAACTTGGACTTGGGCCTCCTATTTACCAGTCTCTGAGTAGTTATTTTTCCAGGCTGCCTTTCTGATTTGAAGCCTACCTAAAAGGCATCAGAAAGAAGAACAGCCCAAAACATGTTAATATTAAAAAGCTAATTTGTCTCTGAAAATGAATTCCCAAATGGTTGAACAACCTTCAGTTTTTCTCCAGTGGCAAAACTGGAGGCCTTTTGGGCCCAGTTCTTTTCAGAAAGAAATAAATGGAGCTTAGAAAAGCAGCTTTTGGTGGTAGCTAGGAGGCTCAGTAGATTGAGAGTCAGGCCCAGAGAATGGAGGTCCTGGGTTCAAACCTGGCCAAAATACTTCCTAGCTGTGTGACCCTAGTCAAGTCATTAACCCCCATTGCCTGACCTTATTGCGCTTCTGTCTTAGAACCAATGTGCACAGTATTGATTCTAAGACAGAAGGTGAGGGTTTAAATTTAAAAAAAAAAAAAAAAGCAGCTATTTTCAGTGGCTATTGGGGAAAGAATTAGGGAGCAGGATTTCTCAAGGCTACTATCACTCTATCTTTGTTACTGAGCAGGTAGAACATATGACTCGTCACATGGAAGAAAGTGAACAAGCCTTGAAGGAGAGGATACAAAAGCTGGAAACAGTTCGAATCTCCCTGGAAGAGGTGAGCATGCATAATAGAGGAAGAACATTGACCCATTAACTAACATCTCAGAGTAACCAATTAGAAATAACCCTCTGGAGTGTACAGACATCACTTTTCCTCCATACCCTCTTTATACTGTGCCTCATTGTTACAATGGGAGCCTGGTAGACCTGGATTCAAAGGTATTCTGCTTTCCAGAATTCCTCCCTTACTCATTGCCAGGGTTTCTCCCTGAATGTGATCTCCTTAATGAGAACTACTGTAAGGGTTAAAAATCCCATCTTCACACCACCCAGAAACCCAGAAGGTAATCTAAGAAGCAGGCCTTGGCAAAGTAAGTCTTCAATTGAATTAAAGTGACAACCACAGAGCTCAGGGCAAAGGCTGAAAGGATATCCCCTTGTTCTAAGGCCACTCATTTATTTCTTACCCATCATGTCGGAGAGTAGGGAAAGGGAGGCTCTGGCAAAAAGCCCTATTACAGAAATAGCTGAGCTTCTGTTCAATAATTGAGAGCTACAGGCTGAAGTTGAAAAGTCGACTGGCAAAGGGGAAACCTGGCTTGGCATCAGGGAGGACTAGGTTCAAGTCTCACCCCTGACACCTCCTGGCTAGGTGATCCTAGGCAAGTCCCTTAATCTCTCAGTGCCCTAGGCAATTCTTGACTCTGAAAGTGAAAAATGATTCCATTAGAAGCTGTTGCTTCTTTATGGGTAATTCCTTCTACCAAAGAAATTACAAATCCAAGCCTCCCATCCCCCAAAAAAGGCTGACTTTGGCTCAAGGCCTGCTTTGTGGCCAGAGGTGAATCACTCTCTGAGAATGGTGATTGGTCACCTAGAATTTTCATGTCTGTGCCTGAGTAGGAGGTAAGCCGAGTGAAGAAAACTATACTGGCTGAGCGAGATCAGGCAGAGGAGGAGATTATTAAGGCCAAGAACCAAGTCCGCCTGGAAGTGGTGAGTTGATAGCTGATTAACCCTGTAGAAGTAGAACCTTTACTAATAGTGAGGAAGGGAAGACAGAATAGGATGCCTGAGAAATAGAAGTTGAATCACCATTTTCATTTTCAAGTCTGGGCCAGGGAACACAGTGGATAGAGCACCAGATCTGGAGTCAGGAGGACCTGGATCCAAATTTGGCCTCAGATACTTTCTAACTCTGTGACCCTGGACAAGTCACTCAATCCCATTGTCTATCCTTGTCATTCACAGATTCCAAGTCTAATAGAGGAAGTAGGACACACATATGAAAAGAACATAAGAAATAGCATTTAAACAAGTACCAAGTTAATTTACAGATCAAATTCTATTGCAACAGACATTACTGCTGCAATGATTAGTCTCCCTAATTATAAGATCCATAGCCTTTGACCCCTTGGTTTCAAACAATATTGCATGCAACAAAAGAATTGGAAGGGCTTTTAGTTCTTGGGAGTTGGTTATGAAAACTCTTGGCCTGTTGCTTAGTGTGTAAGAGTTGTGGAGCCATGGAGTAAAGGAGCCATCATTGAGTTGGGTTGGGGCTCACTGGATGGATTTTAAGAAGTCCTCGGAAGAAAAATAAGGCAATAAAAAGTTTTGGAGGGAGAACAGGACCCTTCTAGGGAAACTCTCTAGGGAAACCTATCCTTCCAAGATGGCCCCAGTCATTGTTGTTCTTTGGACCTTGAAGCAACAGCGAATGACTCATTTGGAAGAGAAAATTAGGCTAATGTCTCAGGCCCGGGATGAAGCTCAGGAATACTGCCTCCAGCAGAAACAAATTGTGGCTGAAACCCAGGCCAAAAGCAGCCAGATGAGCCTCCAGATGGAAACACTGAGGCGGCAGCTAGAAGACATGCAGCAGGTGAGTCTGTAGGGCCCTCCAGATCCTGCAGAGGCCACAGCTGGGCCCTACTTCCTCTCCTCACAGTGTTTCCCCCCAATAGGAACTGAGAAACAAGGAACAGGAGAAGGTAGCTGAAGTAAACAAGGTACGAGTGGAGTTGCAGGAACAGATTGGCCATTTGCAGGCAGAGCGGACAGCGCAGGAAGGGCTAAAGGAGAAGATTGCAGCCCTGGAAAGGCAGATCAAAGGTGAGGTCTCTACCTGAAACAGCTCCCAGGGAGGCTCCTGCTGCCCAGGAGACATGCTAATAGAGCCTGAACATTCCACATCCACTGTTGGGGCTTCCCCCTCACTGAACTTCTCCTCTCCCCATAGTAATGTCAAGCAGCCACCGGGAGGCTCTGCTGGACAGAGAGGGTGAGAATGCTTCTATCAGGGAAAAGCTGAGGCTCAAGAATGCAGAGATCACCAGGCTTCGGGAAGAGGAGGCCCAACGAGCAAGCTTCCTGCAGAATGCTATCTTGGCTTACGTACAGGGCTCTCCCCTGGGGACTGCAAACCCTGACCAGTAATAAGAGTCAAGGGAGGTTCTAAGACTGGGGATAAAGCAGAGGGAATGGTGGCAGCAAGACAAAGGGAACTCCATCTCCTGAGTCATTCTTGGAACCTTGGAACCTCATCTTTGGAAAAGTGCAGGATAAGACCTTCCAGAGCATTCAGGATTCCTGGTGGAAATATAGTTGATATCAGAGAACTACTCACAAGGGAGGAGGGAAATCTGGGTTTCTCCCAACTTTCTTCCCTTCCTTCACCCCTTCCACACAAGGCAAAATGGCTTTCATATCTCATCTCCAACTTAAAGCAACACTGATGACTGAGGAGAATGGAGGCTACCATGCTGTGTTTTTTGAAAATCAATTATGTGATTTGAATTTCATTGTCCCAAAGGAATCACCCTAGACTAGGCCCAAGTGAATTGTTTTAAGTCTCCAGCAAGGGGCCTTGGCTGGTCAATGCCCACTATGTCAGGAGCAAACCCATGGGCTTTGCCCTCATTTATAAGGCAGATCAGTTGGCCAAGTGTTCCCTGGTACCCGAGGACTTAATGATTCCCTTCTTTGCCCCTCCATCTTATTTTGAGGATCATGTGTCTTAAGAGAGTGCTGGAAGATAACAGAAAACCTGGAGCATAACTAATATTGAACTCTGCAGATATCTCTCCCCAAGAGATAGCTGAGGTTGTGTGTGTGCGCGTGTGTTTGCTTGTGCATAATTGTGTGCTAGTTACAAAGCAGATAATGTTATAATCACTTTTAAAATTTAACCTTGAGACTCACTCAGTGGACATTCTTTTGCACACTCTCAGGTGATTTTTTTTGTTTGTTTGGCATGTTTCTGAAATATAGAGCTTGTGCATTTCATGATATGACAGGGCCTCCAGTGCCTGTGCATCTCCCTAGGACCAAAGCATTTGGTTCCCTCATCACAAGACCCCCTACACCTAATGCCTTGTACTGCCTTGCTTAGAGACCTCTTTCTTAGCAAGCTTTCACCTCAAATTCTGCCCTCTTGAAATGGTGGCCCTGGGGCAATCTCTGGCAGCTTGGAGGAAAGGGGCCTTAGAATTCCCTTTCCTATTTAACACAGGCTTGGTTAGAGGCCATTTGAGTATCATTTTATGTGGATGTCAAAATCTACTTTGCTGTAAAAAAAATTCTTTCCAGAGGAGTTTTGAGCTTCCCAAAAAGTCCCTCCATCATCACCAAGGTTTATAATAATCAAAACCAGATTAATTAGTTGATGTTTAAGTGCCTACTATGAAAAGGTACTGATCCTAGGTCTGCCCCCCCCCCCCTACTGCTCCAGAAGGTATCTAAGGCACTTCCCAGCTACTGCTCTGGTGTAGATAAGAGTGAACAAATGGGGTCAGCATAGCTGAAGCCTAAGAAGCAAACGCTGTTCACATAATGTTGAAGCCTGCAAAGCCTGGCCCTGAGTGGGTGGATTGAATGGTGCAAGAGAAGCTGGTCCTCTCTAATGGGACCTATCCAACTTTTCTTCCCTCCTTCACCATGGGACTCTGCCCCATTTCTCCAGGTGCCCTAAATTCAATTCAACAAACACAATGATCTGTTTAATGGACTAGGCACAGAGCTAGGTGCTGGGTTTCAGAGAAAACCAAAATAGTCCCCTCAAGGAACTTAAGAGGCTACTGGCAGAATACATTCAATGCACAGATAATGAGAATGCAAGTTAATTGCTGAAGAGAAATCCCTAGCAACTGAGGAGTTCAGCTAAAAGGAATGGATGGCCTGTCCTTGTTGGATCTCTCCAGTTAGGCTCCTGCCCTCAGTTGTGGTCCCTCCACTCCCTCCGTCCTAACCTCCAGGCGTGTCCTCCCGTGGCCCAGGGTACCAGCTGCGGGTGTAGGATGAGCATCTCCAGAAAACCCAGCAGGACTGAGTTACCCCTCCCAGAGGTCTTAGGGAGTCCGTTTGGGAGGAGCTAAGCCCCTACCGCCCCAGTGGCCCTAGGCCACCGAGTCACCTCCGCCAGAGTGGGCGGGGAAAGGTCTAGGATTCCACCTCCCACTTTCGTGGCGCCCGCTCGCTCGCCTGCCTCGGGTCTTCGGCTGTCTCCGGCCGCGGCGCTCGGCGGCGCTCGACTGTCTCCGGGCCCTGCCGCTCGCTCGCTCGGCTCGGCCCCTTCGGTTCTCCAGTCCCCGCCGTGGCTGCGGCGCTGGGGCATTTCTCTGCGGTTCGGCTCGCAGACCCCGGCTCCCGCGAAGCCGGCTCCTGGCCCCGGGCACATGCAGGCGATCAAATGCGTGGTGGTCGGCGACGGGTGAGCCCAGGGGGGCGCGGGGGAACGCGGCTCTGGCTCTGGGGGTGCCGGGGGGCGGGGCCCGATTCTGGGGGAGCAGTGGGCGGGGTCCGGGGCGCCACCCGGGTCTGAGGAGGCTGGCGTTGGGGCTGGTGCAGGAATGCTAAGGGTGGGTCTGCATCGCAGAGTGAGTGGGGGCAGGGTCGGGGGTCGGGGGAAATGTAAAGGCACAATTGCTGGATGCTGAGAACCCACGAGGCCAGGTGACGGGGCTGACACCTGCTTGGGGGTGGGGGTGGGGGGAAGCAGGTAACAGCCTAAGCTGGGCGGTGTATCTGCCCACCACCCTTACCCTCTGCCCCCATCTGAGGGCACACACGTGCCACGCCCTGGCAGCCTTGTCTCTTTGGGGCTGGTCAGAGCCTTGGCAACCCCCCCACCCCACCCCCACCCCCGGCAGCATCTGGTCTGAATCGAGGGGTGGGGGAGGGCAACTCAAAAGGAGGGCAATAACCGGAGGGGCTGAAGAAATGGAGGGATAGTCTTGGGAAGATCCCCCTGCATCACCATGGGTCAGGAACCAATGCTATGGAGAGTATTTTCACATCAGGTAGGAAATGAACCCTTTGAGGTCCCAACTCTGAAATTCTTTCATTTCCCCTTCTCCTGCCCATTTCCAGACCTTCCACCCCGAATTTTCATTCCAGTGAACTCTTTGAGGACACCAGCTATTTGATTTTTGCCTTTGTATTCGCAGCATCTTTGCACAGAGTATTGAATTGAGTTTGAATTTCCTCCCTAGCCACCCCAGCCATTTCCCTTCAATTCCTAGTTTTGAGAATCTCTATTGGCTTAGTGGCCCAGGTTAAAGAGTACATCAAAGGAACAACTAGCTCATCTCCCCACCAATTTGATTTTTTTTTTTTTGTGGGTAGGATTGAGTCCCTATCTTGGTCTTTGAGATCCAGCTCTTACTTATTTCCTCCTACCTACCATCTTTCCCTGAGCCCTGAGGTTACCAGTGAGCCATATTTATCAGAATCAGCCTTGTACTGATTTAGGTCCCCAACTCCTCTTCCCCTTTTCATCCTCTTCACTCACTCTGTAAGTTCACTTGAGTTGCTAGAATCTCCACCACATTCCTACACTAACCCTACCCAGGAACTTCCATTTCTCTACCCCTTCCCACCTCTTGGGACTCTTCAGAAAAGCTAGGGGGAGAAGGGGGCTGGGGAGGGGTAATATGTAGAACCATGGGAGACTTCACAATTTCAACCTTGGAGACTTCTGTCTCTTCACTTCAGACCTTGGGTTGCAGATCCCAAAGGGTAGGGTCTTCATCAAGTGGGTGCATTGGATGGAGAAGGATGTGGGCAAGACTTGGGAAATCAACCTCTGCTTTATGCCATTTCTCTCCTAAAGAGCCGTGGGGAAGACATGCCTGCTAATCAGTTACACCACCAATGCCTTCCCTGGAGAGTACATCCCTACTGTGTGAGCATCTGGGACCTAGGGATAGAAGGGAGACCAAAGAGAAGGGCACAGAAAAGGGATGCATGTGTGGGTTTGGCCCCAGCCTATGAAAGACACTGGAGGACCTTGGAGGGCAAATACAGTTTGCTACAGATTACATTCCCTGAGGACACAATGTTCCTGATTCTGAGGGGGAGAGGGGAAGCAGGGGGGATGGGCAGGGCAATGGTGGTGAAACCAAGACTTTTGAAGTTTCCCATATAGAACTCTGGAGTCCAAATCCCTCAAACCTGACTTCTCTTGTCCATACAGTTTCGACAACTACTCAGCCAATGTGATGGTAGATGGAAAGCCAGTGAACCTGGGGCTGTGGGATACAGCTGGGCAGGAGGACTATGACCGGCTTCGACCCCTCTCTTATCCCCAGACTGTATGTAGTACCTGCAGCTCCCTACTTCCTCCCCCTCTGGGAGTTCTGGGACTCTGGGGAGAATTAGGACTTCAGTACCCAGACTGGGAGCTTAGGGTTGCAATCTTATAGTGGGGCAAGGTGGGTAAATAGAGGGTGGGGAAGACCTCTTTCACCAGCAAGCCATTGACCACCTTTTCCTACTTAGGATGTCTTCCTGATCTGTTTCTCCTTGGTGAGCCCAGCCTCCTTCGAGAATGTCCGTGCCAAGGTACTATGTGGGCAAGGGTAAGACAGAAAGCTACTCCAAGGAACATTAGGCACTTTTCTTCCTTTTCCAGAAGCATGAGACCCAGGGAAGGGGAGAGACCTTTGGCTAGAGAACGGGGGCCACAAAGAAAGGAAGACTCCTTAGCATCTTGTACCTCTTCCCATAGTGGTACCCTGAGGTACGACACCACTGCCCCAACACACCCATCATCCTGGTGGGCACCAAGTTGGACCTTCGAGATGACAAGGACACCATCGAACGGCTTCGGGACAAGAAACTGGCACCTATCACTTACCCCCAAGGCCTAGCCATGGCCCGAGAGATTGGTGAGTAGGGCAGCGGGCAGTAGCAGCCCCTGGGGACAGTAAGAGGAGGGTGAGCCCCACAATAAGGTAGGGATAAAGAAAAGCCCATCCTGAGACCCTTTCCACTTGCCCCCAGGCTCTGTCAAATACCTGGAGTGCTCAGCATTGACCCAGCGAGGACTCAAGACTGTATTTGATGAGGCTATTCGGGCAGTGCTTTGTCCTCCCCCCATCAAGAAACCTGGAAAGAAGTGTACTATGTTCTAAACCCTGCCCAGAGTCTCCTCCTCCCCCCAGGGTGGCCTGAGTGGTGAGGAGAGCTAGGAGCCCAAGGGCCAGGGGCTTTGGGACAGCGTCCCAGCCCCTCAAGTATGGTGTCATTGTTGAAATGTTCAATTTCCCTTCAGTCTGATGTGGTGTGGGTACAGGGAGGGAGGGGGGTGGGGAGGGAAGCACTGTGGCACAAGGAGCAGAGCAAGCATTCCTGGAGGGGCTAGAGGGAGGGCTGAAAAGGGAGAGAGGAAGCCCCTACCCCCTCCTGCCCAGGCCTGGGACACTCCCACCCACTCAGCTCTGCATCCAGGGACCCAGGAGCCAGCACAGGAGGGAGCAGGGTCTCTCTCAGAGAAGAGAAGGGACTTGACCAGGCAGCCCTGAGACAGGCTTCCCAGGTTGGGGAGGGCGGGGAAGGGAAAGGAGGGAAGTTTGTGACTGTGGGTTCTATTCATCCTGTCCCAGGACAGGGCCATCATCCCTTATTTTATACAATAAACATTCTCCATGAACATAGACTACCTTTCTTGGGACTTGACCCTTCTCCAGATAGCCCACTTTTCTGCCCCCAGTTCCTTAAGTCACTACTGAGTGAACAATAGCTTCCCTTGATAGTTACTCAGTATCCTGGGTGTATCCACAGAAATCCTGCCTATACTATTGCAAGACTCAGATAGTTCTCCCTCAAAAGCCCCAGACTGGGACTGACCAGCTTACCCTGAGCCAAAGATCTGGTTTAGTTGGTGGGGTGACTTTGGGTACTCCCAAAACCAGACTGGACTCCCTGAGAGGCTGGGCACTGATGTTATGGTGACTCTCCTCCATCTCTACCTCCTAAACCCTACCATCAACCCCTTTCCCCTCCCTCCTCAGGCCAAATAATCAGCATTCAGGGATCAGATTTTACACATTTTTAATAGGGCACAATAAAGCAGACATCTCCCCCAATTCAGAATAAGGGCCTCCTAACCCACCAGAAACCCTCCATCCACCAGAATTGCAGAGCCAGTAGTCATGGCACTCCGGTCACTGAGCAGGAAAAGAATGCTGTTCACCACATCCTCTACTTCTGCAAGGGGAACAGGGTGATGTTATGAGGTTAGAAGACACGTATGTGTCCCTGGCACTTTTTTTGTTGTTGTTATCCAACTGTGTATCTTTATTTATACAGAGGATATTTGTGGCTCATTTCCAGCTCCATGAATAATTGTCTTAATTCATCTTTCCCAGAATAGTGTCATTTTTCTTTTCCTGACTTAAAAAAAAAAGAACAAATAACACTTTGACATTTGGTGTTTCCATCCTGCCACTTTTAAAAGATCATGCAATCCTTGTACCCATGGCAAGTAAGTTCTGTCCTAAGAATCTTGGTAGGCACCAAAAGATAAGCAATTGGGGCTCAGGAGGGGAGGTAGGGGAGGAGATGGTGGAGATGGTTTTTAGGCTCACCCTCAACTCACCTGCAAACTTGCCCAGTGGAATTCGTTTTAGCATGGGCTCTGATTTCTGGGCATCACTCCAGTTGGCTCTGCCCATGGCAGTCATCACTACCGTTGGATTTACTGTGTTCACCCGGATCTGGGATAGAGGGGACCAGGGGTATGGTTAGAACTGAGGCAAGTCTGGGAATCTCAGGATCTGAGCTGAAAGGGATCTCAGAAGGCATCTAGTTTAACCCAGGATGGAACAAGAATCCTCTCTACAATGTACCTGATAGTTATCCAATTTTTTCCTGAAGACCGCCACCCCCACTTTGAGGAGGAGCCCACTTCCTTCTGAAGCAACCCACTTTGAGATGGCTCTGATTGTTCTAAAGTTGTTTGGGTGTTGTTTTTTCCTTTCTGATAGCAAGCCTGAATTTACTTCTTTTGTATTTACCTATTCTTTTTTTTTTTAAACCCTTACCTTCAGTCTTAGTTACTTATTAAGTATCAGTTCTAACACAGAAGAGGGCTAGGCAATTGGGGTTACATAACTTGCCCAGGGTTACACAGCTAGGAGGTATCTGAGGTTACATTTGAACCCAAGTCCTCCCAATTCCATGTTTGATGCTATCTCCACTGTGCTACCTAGCTGCCCCTTAAGACACATTTCTATCTAGTCTCTTCTCTGGACCCTCTCTAACGTATCAATGTGCTGCCTTAAAAAGCAGTACCCATGGGGCAGCTAGGTGGCTCAGTGGATAAGGAGCCAGGCTTAGAAATGAAGGCTCTTGGGTTCAAATCTGGCCTCACGTAAGGGTTTAAAAAGAAAATAAAGGTACCCAAATATAAAGAGAATAAGTAAAGCTGAGGGACATCTCTCCTGTTGGGAAGAGGTCCTTTTTGGTCCTTTAACAAGTAGATTTAGATACCTCAGATCTTACCTTGTGGGGCCCCAGCTCCAGAGCCATCACCTTGGTCAGCATATCCATGGCACTTTTTGTGGAGCCTGGTAAGGAGCAATTCAGTGAAGAAGGAGAAAAGGAAAAAGTTAAATGGATATCAATTATTTTTTTTAAACCTTTACCTTCTGTCTTAGAACCAATATCATTGGTCCCTGCATACAATTGGGGTTAAATCACTTGCCTAGGGTCACACAACTTGGAAATGTCTAAACCCCAATTTGAACCCAGGACCTCTCATCTCCAGGCCTGGCTCTCTATCCACTGAGCCACCTAGCTGAGAGCCACCTAGCTGCCCCTTTTAATCAGTTATTTAGAAAAGTATGGTTACGAGAGTAAGTTGGCAAATGTACAGAAAGGGAGAAGCACCTTAATGTCAGGGATTATTTTTGCCTTTCTTTGTATACCCAGTGTTTAGCGTGGTGCCTGGCACATAGTAGGTAGGCACTTAGAAATGTTTGTTGATTGACCAAGATAGAGTTAGAGAGCCCCAAAACTGGAAACAGCCCAGGAGAAGACTATAAGCCCCACTCTGAGTGTCAGGAGACTTGGTTTCTAGTCCTATCACCCACTCTGTGTGGGTACCTCTCTGGGTCTCAGTTTTTTCAACTGTAAAATGAAGGAGTTGGACTGCATGATCTTTCTGATGCCTTCCAGCTCATATTCTAAATTAAGAGAGGAAACTGGGGACTTGTGTTAAATCACTGAAATGAACAGCTGAGGAGGGCCAAGGGGGTGGGCACTCACAGTAGATGGCATGGTCCTTTATGGCACACTGGGAGGCCTGGCTGGAGACATTGACAATAGTTCCTGGGGCTCCCCTTGCTATCAACCCCCGAGAGACAATCTAGAAATCAGGGGAAAGTAAGGGATGGAAACAGAAGAAGAAAGGAGTTTGAATAAGGGGCTTCAACTGGGCCATAGTTTCCCCCCTTGTAATTCCCAAACTTTGTGTCTAAACTCACCTGGGATACTTGGACCACTGACCTATAATTCACATCAAAGGATCTGAGGAAAAGACACCAGACACAGTTATAGCTAGCTAGAAAGGAAACCCTTCCTACCCAGAGCCCCAGGGCCCAGCCCACTCCTTTTTTTTTCAGCAGAGTAGGTAAGATGAATTGCCATTCACCCTAGAGGAGAAAAATACCAAGTTGGATTCCTAGGGTCTGCATCTTAAGGGTATATGCTTTCCCCACCATCCTGGGGCCCAGCTCCTTTTTCCCCTAGGACTTACCTCTCACAAGCCTCCTTAGTGACTTCCAGGAAAGGCTGTAGCAAAGCTACCCCTGCGTTGTTCACCAACAGGTCCACAGGGCCAATGTTGCTCAAAGCCCTCTCTGTGGCCTCCCAGTCTCCCAGATCCACACATAAAGTCTCCATTCCTGGGCACTTCAGGGGATTGGAAAGGGCTGTTAGGCAACAATGGGACCCATGGAGGGGGATTCCTGACCCCATCCAAGATTTCAAAAAGGAGGGACAAAATTGGGGAATAGGAATAGGAAAGTGAGATGGTCCAATGATGATGAATGGATCCTAAGCCTCCTTTTCCTGGGGGTGCTTCTACTTCCTAGTTAGGGAGCTGCCACTGATGGATTAAAAATAAAGATGGTACCTTAAGATGGCTTACAAAGTGACTGATGGAGGAGGTGCTCCTTGATGGTCTCTGGGCACTCTGGGGCCCCTCAGAAAACAGAATTCCTCAGATTTAAATATCAAGCCAGAATTGGATTTCTTAAATTAAAGACTCCTTGCCCTATCCATTCCTTCCATAGACTTTTTCTGCTTTTTTTTAAACCTTTACTTTTTGTCTTAGAATTTATACTAAGAATTGTTTCCAAGGCAGAAGAGTGGTAAGGGCTAGGCAATTGGGGGTCACGCAGCTAGGAAGTATGTGAGGTCACATTTGAACCCAGAACCTCCTGCCTCCAGGCCTGGCCTTCTATCTACTGAGTTACATAGCTGCCCCTCCCACCATACACTATCTCAACTATCTCTGCCCATATCCATAACCTGTGCCCCCAAATTACTGCAAATATTTTGCTGGGGAGCAGGAAGCAGCAGTGACCTCAGCTGGGTCAGCTAGGAGAGGACATGAAGAGAATAGGAGCAAGGGACCAAGAGTGGGTGGTGATTCACACAGTATGGCCCCAAGACCCACTCAGTGAGTGGGATAGAAGAGAGACAGGAGAGGGAAATCAACATCATTCAAAGTTTAAAAAGCACTTTGCAGATGCCATTTCTTGTAGAGCCCAAATCCTAAAAGAGTATTGGTTCTAAGATCAGGAAGACCTGAGTTCAAATCTCCCATCTGACATTTACTAACTCCAGACAAGTCATTTAATCCCTATAAGCCTGTTTCCTCGTGTAAAAAAAAAAAAAAAAATGAGGCTAATAATACCTGAGATAGCATCAGAGCTCAGAAGAGAACCCATGTGGATCAGGGAGTTCTGGGTTCCAGTCCCAACCTCTGACCCCTACATGCAGTCTAAAGCCAGAGCCAATCTGGCAATTAACTTCTTCATGCCCCCAAGGCGCCTCTCTAGGGACTACAAGTCTCAGAGCAGTTGCTCTGGTAGAAGGAATTTCCTCATAAGGAGTTCTCTATGAATGAAACCACAAAGGCTCCAAAAAATAGTAATATCCTGCTTCACTGAGTGGTTGTGAGAATCAAAAGACAAATGCGTGTTGCCAACCTTAAAAGCACTGTGTTTCAGTATTCTTCCCAATTTATAGATAAGGAAACAGAAGGTCAGAAAAGAAATGACACTCGGGGTCACACAGGAAGGGGCAGAGTTCGCACTCGAGACCAAGTCCAAGTCTCTGAACCCCTGTTTTTAGCTGCTTTTGGCAAGTGGCTGGGGGGCGGACCCATGGGTCAGCTGGCCTTCCGCTGCCTGGCTTCTCCGGGCTCACGTGCCCAGATGACTAAGGGCAGGGTCCTAGTGGGCGGGGCGAGGCTGGAGCTGGAGCTGGATGGGGCTGCGGGGCCCGGAGATCCCAGTTACCTCCTGGGCCAGGCTGGTCAGGTCCTCCTGGGTCCGGCTTACTGCTACCACTTGGGCTCCGCTGGCAAACAGCGCCTTGGCAGTGTCCCTCCCGATGCCTGTAGTGCCCAGAAAGGCTTACGGGATGGGTCCAGGTCCCGATGTTCTTGCCCGTTCGGCTCCCACTTCCCCGCTACCTCTGCCCTGGCCCCAACTCCAGCCCCAGTCCCGACCCAGCTCTGGCCCTACCTTTGCCCGCTCCCGTGACCAGTGCCCGGCGACCGGCGAAGCTTTGCTCCATCTCTACGGCTATAATCGTCCAGAACCGGAGCTCACTCTGAGGTCTGAGGTTGAGGCCGGGAGTCCAACTAGAGAGAAGGAAGGCGGGGAAGGGCAACTTGTCCAATCAGAAGTCGCTTTTTTGGAGTAGAGGTGGAATTATTTGAATACCTTCGGCCATATTAGGGTGACCGGGGGTGGGGCTGGCCACAAGGTTATGATTGGCTAAAAATGCGGTGAAGGAGGCGCTATAGACGGAGGCGTGACCTGAAGAGCATCTTTGGCTTAACTTGTGACCTTTATCCTGGCGAATACCTCTAACAGGTATAGTTATAATCCGAATCCACATTTTATGCCCAGCCGTGGTTTACACACTCTATGATCCGTCTAAACTGGCCTTCTTGCTGTCCTTCACGTAGAATACCAGAATCTTCCCCCTTAGGACTTTGCAGAGGCTGCCCCCTCTTGCCTGGAATGCTTGTCTACCTTGTTTCTGTCCAAACTTAACTTAAATGCTACCAAAGCTTTTCATGTTGCCCCCAGCTACTAGTATCCTCCTCTCCCCGCCCCCCAAATGGCACTTTATATGTTAATGATTATCCCTTTTGGGCAGTTGTTTACTGAAAAGGGCAGAAAAAGAAAATTTATGAAAGGAAAACTGATAAAAATCAAATTGTAAATAAAGTGGGGGGAGGGGGGAGATCTGCGTGTTGACTTGTCTAAGATGGTTTCCTGAACAGAGCTCAACTCCCCAGAGAATACTCTAAGAAAAACCTGAAATTTGCAGAATGAAAAAGTAATGCTTTGCTTTATAAAGAGCTATAGAAGTAACTTTTTCCAAATTACACAAAAAAGTCAGCCACCCAGACAAAGGATACTGTAGCTTCCTAATCTCAACTGAGAAGGGTCAGAGATACATATAACTTGGAGGGCTTTCTGTTGGGGGGCAGAAAGAACAGAGATATTCCCTGAGAAAGTCCCTGGGGCACTCAGAAGTAGCAAAATAGCAGTGACCATTGTGAGTGCAGCTTGGACTAGGGTCTTCTATGTCTCCAAGGTCCCTAACATCCTGTTCTGAAATGTCAGAGAGAGTCCTAAAGATTCTACCCTCAGAACTTTAAAGATCCAGAGACACCTCACCCTAGGACAGTGATGGTAAACCTATGGAACATGTGCCAAAGACAGCACACAGAGCACTCTGTGGGCATGAGGCCAACCTCCCTCTCCCCCCAGAGTTTGTTACTAGCTACTCCTCTTCCTGCCTCCACCATGCCTGACAACATTTTTTTCACATTTCCCGCCCCTCTGCCCAGCAGCCCAGTGGGAGAACATAGTGGGTAAGGTGGGTGGCTCACAGGTGGCAGAGCTGGAGGGGAGCAGAGATTTGGGGCCACTCCTCTCCCCTCTCTACACTTACTGAGGGCATTCCTCACTTCACCCACCCCTCCAATCAGTAGCCCAATGGGAGTGTTTCCTCCCTCCCCTGTGTGGGGTAAGAGTCGGGGGCTGGGGCACAGGACAGGCTGTCACTGGGTGGAGGGGAGCCTAGCACTCCTTCTCTAAAAGGTTTGCCATCACTGCCCTAAGAGGACAAGGAGTTCAATGCAAGGACTCACATAACCTGTATTACAAAGTGGTAATCATCAAAACAATCTGATACTTAGAAATAAGAGTGATGGATCAGTGGGAAAGATTAGGTATGCATTACCAAGTAATAAATGGCCATAGTAAGTTAGTCTTTGATATATCAAAAGATCCAAGCTATTGGGACAAGAAATCACTATTTGACAAAAACTGTTGGGAACACTGGAAAATAGTATGGTAGAGAATAGAGATGCAACAACCAAATACCATATATCAACATAGGTCAACATAGGTACAGGATTTAGACAAAGGATGATGCCATAATCAACTTAGGAGAGGAGCATGGAATAGTTTACCTATCAGAGCTATAAATAAGGGAAGCATTTATCACCTAACGAGGAATAGAAAGCATCATAAGATGTAAAATGGATAATTTTGGTTATATTAAATTAAAGAGTTTCTGTACAAATAAAATTAAGGCAATCAAGAATAGAAGGAAGACAGAAAGGTGTGGGAGGGAGGGATTTATAGCAAGTATCTCTGATAACAGTTTCATTTCTCAAATATATAGAGAACTGAATCAAACTTATAAAAACCCATGTCATCATCTAATGGGTAAACAGGCAGTTTTCAGACAAAGAAATCAAAGCTATCTATAATCATGTGAAAAAAATCTCTAAATCACTTTGATTAGAGAAGTACAAATTAAAACAACTCTGAAGCACCAAATCATACTTATCAGATTAGCCAAAATGACAGAAAAGAAAAATGATAAATGTAAGGGAGGATGTAGGGAAATTGGGACACTAATATACTCTTGGTAGAGTTGTGATCTGATCTAACTGTTCTGGAGAGCAATTTGGAATTATGACCAAAGGGCTTTAAAACTGTGCTGTAAGTGTTAAAATTAATGGTTTGGCTACATATATGAAAATTATAAATCTTTTATTTATAAAAGAGGTGAAAGAAGAGAAATACAAAAGGATAGAAAAAGACATTAACCTATCTAACTAAATATTGTTCCAGTGCTTGGCTCAACCAGGATTTGTTAACCTTCAATCAGAATTAAACTATCTCCAGAAGAAGGAAGGGAAAACCAGCTATCCACTCACCCAAGATAATACCTGGAGGTGACTTCTGAGGCCTACTTTCTTCTTTGAGCCAACCTTCTTCTTGAAGCCGACTTCCTTCTTGGAGTGATTCTGTTCTTGGAGTTCACTCTCTACTAGCCTCCTTCACCAGACCTTTTCACCAGCCTCCCTCCTCAGAGATTTTCATGACTTCTTTGATGGTTTCCTGTCCCTGCCCCTTTTCATGGGGGCCAGTCACAGTTTCCAAATTGTCTGAGTCCTTACCTTTCGAACCACACCTTTTTGAGTGTGTGAACTCTTAAATTTCTGGCTTGTTCTCACCTAGCATCAAGTAAGGTGTCAACTCACAGAGAACCAAGAATTTCCTTTCACAGTACATATCTTCTTGGTTCAAATCTGGCCCCAGATACTTCCTAGCTGTATGACCCTGAGCAAGTCATTTAATTCCCATTGCTTAGCCTTACTGTACTTTTGCCTTGGAACCAATGCACAGTACTGGTTCTAAGATAGAAGGTAAAGGTTTTTAAAATAAATAAATAAACTAATGAATGAATGAATAAACAAATAAATATATAAATAAATATATAAATGAATAAGTAGATGTGCATATCCTTTGACCAAGCAATTCCACTACATGGATCTCTATTACAAAGATTTTTTTTTTAAGGGACAAGGATCTATTTGTACAAAAATGTTTATAGCAGCTCTTTTTTTTAATTTAATTTAATTTAATTTTGAATTTGGAAATTTTAATTTATTTCATGAATTTAGAATATTTTTACATGGTTACAAGATTCATGTTCTTTCCCTTCCCAGTCCCTACTCCCTCCTGTAGCCAATGTGCAATTCCACTGGGTTTTACATGTATCATTGATCAAGACCTATTTCCATATTATTGATATTTGCACAAGGGTGCTCATTTAGAGTCAATATCCCCAATCATATCCCCATCAACCTGTGTGATCAGGCAGTTGTTTTTCTTCTGTGTCTCAGCTCCCAGAGTTCTTCCTCTGAATGTGGATAGTGTTCTTTCTCATAAGTCCCTCAGAGTTGTCCTGGATCATTGCATTGCTGTATAGCAGCTCTTTTTGTGATAGCAAAGAATTAGAAATTGAGAGGATGTCCCTCAATTGAAAAATGGCTGAGCAAGTTGTGGTGTATGGTTGTAATGGAATACCATTGTGCTATGCCAAATAAGTAGGCTGATTTCAGAAAAACTTGGAAAGAATTACATGAATTGATGCAAAATGAAGTGAGCAGAACCTGGAGAACATTGTACAAAGTAACAGAAATGTGGCATGATGAACATTGTTAATGACCTAGCTATTCTCACCAATACAGTGATCTAAGACAACCTGAAAGACTCATAGTGATGACAGAAAAAGAACTGATGGAGTCTGAATGCAGAGTCTGAATGCATATTATATTTCACTCTCTTCTTTTTTTTTATCAAGATCTCTTCTAAAATAATGTCTAATATGGAAAAATGATTGCACTTGTAAAACTATATCAAATTGCTTACTGTTTAAGAGAAGTGGGAGTGAGGGAGAGAATTTGGAACTCAAATTTAAAAAAATTTTAATTGGTTTAATTTAATAATTACTTGGAGGGAAAATAAAATATGCCTTAAAAAAAAAAAAAAGAATACAGGTGACCCAAGGCAAGAAAAAGCAGGGTCAACCACTGACCTAAATGTGCAGAAAGGGGTAGTGTGGCCCTTACACAAAGTCCCAATGTAGTGGAGAGATGACTAAGCCAGAGAAGACAATAAGTTTCAAACTTATTCCAAATCTAAAGATTCCCCTCCCAAAAAAGAATAACACTGGGTCAACTAGAAGCAAACATTCAAAGGGAAAAATGAATCTTCCACAAGAACTTTATGAATAGCTAGAAGAAGTGAAACAACAGCTTAAAATGAAATAAAACATCTAGGAAAAAATTTAGAGATTAAGTAGTTTAGAAGATTAAGTAGTAAACTTTGCCCAAATAAAATCAAAACAGTGAAAATCATTTAAACTATAAGATATCTGATATCAAAAACAACTGGCCTGGAAAATGGATCAAGGAGACATCATTTAAGAATCAAGGTGGGGTGGGGTAGGTAGGTGACTCAGTGGATTGAGAGCCAGGACTAGAGACAGGAGATTCTGGGTTCAAATGTGACCTCAAAACACTTTCTAGCTGTATGACTTTGGGCAAGTCACTTAACACCTATTACCTAGTCCTTAGCACTCTTCTACCTTAGAACCAATACATAGTATTGATTCTAAAATGGAAGATGAGATTTAAAAAAAAAATCAATGGGGGGCAACTAGATGGTACGGTGGATAGAGTAGTGAGTCAGGAAGACTCGTCTTCCTTAGTTCAAATGTGAGTTCAGATAATTCTTAGCTGTGTTATTCTGGGTAAGTCACTTAACACTATTTGCCTAAAGAAAGAAAATGGACAAATCTGAGTTCAGACACTTCTTAGCTAAGCTATGCTGGCCAAGTCATTTAACACTATTTGCGTAAAAAAAAAATCAGTGAACTCCCTGAAAACCATGATAATTCTGAACGGTTTCTTTTTCAATGAATTTTTTAAAATTAATAAGCATTCATTTTCTTTTATCCCATTTCTCTTATCCAACCGAGGGGGGAAAACCCACAATATACAGGGTCAAGCAAAATAAAATTCTTTATCGGCCATGTCCAAAAAAAAGGATGTCTCATTTTAAATATTGAGTCCATCTCTTTGTTAGGAGGTGGGCTAAAGCATAGATCCGACCATATCTCTCCCTGTCATGGAAGATAAATTCTGCATACATTTCAGTGACTCCCTATTACCTCTGGCATCTAATATAAATGCTTTGTTTGCAATTTAAAGCTCTTCACAACCTGGCCCTTTCCTACTTTGCTAGGCTTCTCATACTTTCCTCTCTTCTATTCATTGATTCAGTGACATTAGTTTTCTTGCTGTTCCTCCCATAAGACTCCATTGCCCAATTCAGTACCTTTTCCCTGCTATACAGCTCACTATAAAACTTAAGGCTATCCTAGAATATCAGATTTTAATGCTTTCCAATAAGAAAAGGTGTTGAACATAAAAGGAGCCTCTGGGAGGGGTCAATTCTGGATTAGCCATCCACCTCAAGGCCCAACCTTTCAGGCTCAGGCCACCAGAATCAACCTAAGGCCCTATCAGCCATATCAATCTTGATGGGGATCCAGATAAAAGGCCCTATCAAAGACCCTATTTCTCTTCGTGGCTACCCACATATAAATTATTCTCTCAGATCTGCTCACTTCATTCTTCATCAGTTCATACAAGCCTTTCCATGTTTCTTGAAAAATTTCTTCTGTCATTTTGTATGGAATAATAGCGTTTTATTATGTTCATAAACCATAATTTGTTTAGCTATTTCTTATTTGATGATACTCTATTAATTTCCAATTTATGGCTACTACAAAAAGAACTGCTTCAAATAAATAGATATATATGTGTATATCAATATCTATATAATATAAATATATCTATTTATATATAAATGTGTGTATGTCTTGTATCTTTTTATTGGCATTGTACTTCAAGAAATTGTATCTACTAGAAGCAGAGGACAAAGTGAAGATAGAAAGAATCTGTCTATGATTTTTTTTTTTAAAACCTTTACCTTCTGTCTTGGAATCAATACTATGTATTAGTTCCAAGGCAGAAAAGTGGTAAGGGATAGACAGTGGGAATTAAGTGACTTGCCCAAGGACACACAGGTAGGAAATGTGTGAGGCCAGATTTGAACCCATGACCTCCCATCTCTGGGCCTGCCTCTCAATCCACTGAGCCGCCTAGCTGCCCCCTATCTATGACTTTCTGAAAATTTTTCTATAAAGGAAAAGTCCCAGAATTGGCATAGCCAAAATCCAGAGTTCCAAATCAAAGGAAAAAACATCTAGAAAGAAGCAATTTAAGTACCAATGAACCACAGTCAGAATCACACAAGACATGGATGCTTCTATTAAAAGTGAGAGGAGATCTTGGAATAAAATATTCCAAAAAGCAAAAGATAAAGGCTTATAACAAAAAAATCATATCCTGCAAAGCTTAGTGTACTACTACAAAAGAAAAAGTAGATCTTTAATGTGGTAGAGGACTTTCAAAGTTTCCAATAAAAAGATCAGAGCTCAGTAGAAACCTAGAAAGGTTAATTTAAGCTTGTGGAAAGAATTATATGACAATATAGTGCTAACATTCTTATCAGAATGTTGGGGAAAGAAACAAGTGTCCCTTCAAAATCTTAATGTCATCAGAGGGTAGTGAGAAAGTTAAATGAAAAAATAGAGATACTTTCTGGGGTTGAATTGGTTCTATTCTGAAGACTTAAAGAAGAGAAAGAGATTAGAAGGAAAAAATTTCCTAAGGTTAAGGAAGATGGACATGAAAGTTGCTATTTCCTATAATTAGGGTGAGTGAGAAGAACAATATACAATTCTAGTAAAGAGTGGAAAGAATGGACATCAGATGAACTTCACCCATCTGAAATGGATAAAGAAGTATTGAACATCCCCAAACAGAGTTTGGTACAAAAATATATCAAACTCAATAAAAAACGAACAGCGATTGGAGGAGGTTAAGAGGGAGGATAATAGGAGGTAGCTAGGTGGCTCAGTAGGATTGAGAGCCAGGCCCAGAAACAGGAGGTCCTGGGTTCAAATGTGACCTCAGTCACTTCCTAGCTGTGTGACCCTGGGCAAGTTACTTAACCCCCATTGCCTACCCCTTACCACTCTTCTGCCTTGAAACCAATATATAATACTGAGTCTAAAATGGAAGGTAAGGGTTTAAAAAAAAAAAGGGAGGATAATACTGGGGAAGGAATATTCCCAAGCAAAATAAACTTCCTGTTTTTGAAAGGGGGATTTTTTTTCTTTTAATAGAGAAAAGAACAAAAATTGAAGTGGGTACTTCATATTGCCTGAGACAATTGGGGAATGGTTGAACAAATTGTAGCATGTAAATGTCATAGAATATGATTTCACTGTAAGAAATTACAGAAAAGATGATTTCAAAGAATCTTGGGTAGTGTGAACCAACACAGAGTACAGTGAATAGAATCAAAAAGACAATTTACATAAGGATAGAAGCATGGTAACAAAAAATTACTTTGAATTACCAAATCACTTTAATGATCAAAAATATCTGTAGAGAATCTATCAAGTAAGTTGTCCATCTCCTGACAAAGAAATGTGGGATTCAAGGTCTAGGGACAAACATTTTTTGTTCATGGCTTCTGTGTGCATTTATTTTGCTATGTTTATTTGTTTCTATGTCATTTGTGTTACAGTGTTTATTTGTTACAGTTACATTTGTTTTTTATCCCTCTGGGTCAGTAGGGGGAGGAGGGTGTAGGGGGACGGAGGGGACGATAGTAGGGTTAGCAATACTGAGGCAAAAAAAAAAAAAAGAGGACTATAAAAACATTTTTTCAAAAACGCACTGAAGGGAACAGAAGGAAATTCAGAAGGAAGTACAAACAGAACAGTTTTGAAAGTAATATGTGGATTTTTATATACTTTTTAAAAAGTAGCATGAAACAGACTCAGTGTTTCATATGCAATCCCCTTTTTGTGTTATGATATGTATAAGGAAATGGTTTTTTTTTTGGTTTAAGATCAAAATAAAAGTTTAAAAAGTAAAATGTTGAGGAGAGACAAAATGTTCTGAGAACTAGTTGTATGGCCATCTCTCCAATGAATGTATTGAGCTCTATTTGAAAGCAGAGCAATTACTAAGGCAATGATGGCATTTAGGGTATTGTGGTCCATTGTTTGCTCTCTTGCATGTGATTGTTTCTAGAATTTTGCAATTTATAACTGAAAAAATTATAAATCAAGTAACTTTTTTTAAACATTTATTAATATTCATTTTTAACATGGTTACATGATTCATGCTCCTACTTTCCCCTTCACCCCCCGCGCTCCCCCCACCCATGGCCGATGCACATTTCCACTAGTTTTGTCATGTGTCCTTGATCAAGACCTATTTCCAAATTGTTGGTAGTTGCATTGGTGTGGTAGTTTCGAGTCCAAACCCTCAATCATGTCCACCCCGACCCATGCGTTCAAGCAGTTGTTTATCTTATATGTTTCCTCTCCTGCATGTCTCTGAATGTGGGCAGCGTTCTTTACCATGGATCCTTCAGAATTGTCCTGGGTCATTGTATTGCTGCTGGTACAGAGGTGCATTACATTCAATTTTACCATAGTATATCAGTCTCTGTGTACAATGTTCTTCTGGCTCTGCTCCTTTCGCTCTGCATCTGTTCCTGGAGGTCTCTCCAGTTCGCCTGGAACTCCTCCAGTTTATTATTCCTTTTAGCACAATAATATTCCATCACCAGCATATACCACAGTTTGTTCAGCCATTCCCCAATTGAAGGACATACCCTCCTTTTCTAGTTTGTTGCCACCACAAAAAGCACAGCTATAAATATTTTCATACAAGTCTGTTTATCTATGATCTCTTTGGGGTACAAACCCAACAATGGTATGGCTGAATCATTATATAATATTTATATATAATATAATATTATTATTATATAATTACTATATAATAATATTATTGTATTATTATATAATATTATATAATAATTATAGCCCTTTGAGCATGATTCCAAATTGCCAGCCAGAATGGCTGGA
>NC_058133.1:226161578-226197038 GCF_016433145.1 Gracilinanus agilis | reverse complement strand
GAAGGGTTAGATAAGAGTTTTATTTCCCAATGGATAGTATAGCTACTCTTCCCTCTCCGGGTTGATTACACTGAGAGTAAGGTTTGATTATTACCTCTTAATGCTCTCTTCCTCTCCTTCTTATAATAGTATTTGTCCCCTCTCCTTCCCATGCCCTCTTTGTGTGTAATAGAATATCCTATTTTTCTTATTCACTCAAGTTTCTCTTGGTGTCCCCTGCTATTCACCCCTCTTTCCCATCCCCCATGTCATCTTAGATTATTTAATGTTCCACCCTCACCCTGTGAATGATTCTTCTGATTACTATAATAGTGAATACTATAATAGTGAATAGAGTTCACTACAGAGAATTATACATAACATTTCTCTACATAGGATAATTAGATCTCACTGAGGCCCTTAAAAAGGCAAATTTAAAATTTATATGTTTTCTTTCTTTCCCCTCTGTATCTTATTTACCTTTTCATGTTTCTCTCGATTTTTGTTGTTGGATATCAAACTTTCCATTTAGTCCTGGTCTCTTTTGTGCAAAAACTTGGAAATCTTCAATTTTGTTGAATGCCCATACTTTCCCCTGGAAATATATAGTCAGTTTTGATGGGTAGTTGATCCTGATTGGTGCTCCTTGATATTTAAATTGTCTCTTTCTTGCTTCTTGTAAGATTTTTTCTTTTGCTTGAAAACTCTTCAATTTCACTATTATATTCCTGGGTGTTGGCTTTTCTGGGTCCAGTGTTGAAGGTGATCTATGGATCCTTTCAATGTCTATATTGCCCTCTTGTTGTAGAACTTCAGGGCAATTTTCCTGAATAATTTCTTTGAGTATGGAGTCCAAGTTTCTATTAATTTCTGCTTTTTCTGGCAGACCAATGATTCTCAAATTGTCTCTTCTAGACCGGTTTTCTTGGTCTGTCACTTTCTCATTGAGATATTTCATGTTTCCTTCTATTTTATCAGTCTTTGTTTTATTTGTTCTTGTTGTCTTGAGAGATCATTGGTTTCTAATTGTTCGATTCTAGCCTTTAAGGACTGGTTTTCGGCTATAATCTTTTGGTTTTCGGCTCTAATCTTTTGGTTTTCCTTTTCAATCTGGTCATTTCTGGTCTTCTGTTGACTTGCCTCACTTTCCAATTGCGAGATTCTGCCTTTTAAACTGTTATTTTCTTGCCAGATTTCTTCCATCTTCCTCAACATTTCATTTTTGAACTCTTCAATAGCTTGTGACCAGCTTTCATTTTTTGGGGGGGGTTTGGATTTTTGTTTTCCCTCCTCTGTTGTCTGGATTTTCTCTGTGTAGAAGTTGTGGAGTGTTCCAGTGTTTTTCTTGGTAATCTTTTTCTTCTGGGCTTCCTTATTTCTTGCCATTTTAGCCCCGCCCCTTTTCAGCTTTGTCTTCACACTCAGGGTCTGCTTGCGCTTTCTAAGCTTCCGATGGCTCCGGTCTTCTTGTCCTCCAGGTCAGGCCTCCTGGTAGTCCCCGGTCTGCCCCTCCGTCCAAGGCTCCTTCAGCTGTCTCGGGGGCTGCTTCCACAGCCGCCCTCCTATCTGCCCCAGGTCCTCACTGGATGTCCTAGCCTGTGCTGGAAATCTTTATTCCTCGTGGGGCACTGCCTTCGCTGAGTAGAAGCTGGGGAAAGTCCCTGCTTTAGGGATCTTTATTCCACCAGGATTCCAGCCGGGCCAGAGCCTTCACCCCAGGCTGGGGAAAGTCCCTGCATCCCCCCAGCCACCTGGGGTCCCACGTCTGGCAACTCACAGGTACAAGCCCTGGGGCTGCTAGTGATTTACCAGTTGCCCCACTCCTGTTTTCACTCTTTTGGGTTGGCCTTGGTGCTGTGCGTGGTGTGTGTGGGATGGTGTGTGGGGGCTTCTTCCTCTCACGTTTTAGTGAGAGCTGTTTCACCCCTTTATAGCATGGAAATGCCCCAATTCTGCGTACCTTCAATGCTGCGCCCTGTTGTGGGGTTCCTTCGTTGGTCTGGATTCGTTTTTATGTCCCCTTGAGGAGTCTTGTATGCATCAGTTAGGAGAGATCAAGCAGCTGCTCCTTACTCTGCCGCCATCTTAACCAGAAGTCAGTACCATATTGTTTTGATGACACTGCTTTATAGAACAGCTTAAGATCTGATACTGCTAGGCCCCCATCCTTCACATTTTTTTTTCATTATTTCCCTTAATATTCTTGATCTTTTGTTCTTCCAGATGAACTTTGTTATAATTTTTCTAATTCTATAAAAAAGGTTTTAGGTATGGCACTGAATAAGTAGATTAATTTGGGTAGGATTGTCATTTTTATTATATTAGCTTGTCCTATCCAGGAGCAATTAATGCTTTTCCAATTATTTAGATCTAGTTTTAATTTGTGAAAATATTTCATCATTTCTTATAACACAATAATATTTTATCATAGTCATATACCACTATTTTTTAGCCATTCCCTAATAGGACAACCCCTTAGTTTCCTTTTTGTGGGGGGTAGGGATGGGAATATCATGAAAAGAGGTACTATATTTTTACACATATAGATCTTTTTTCTCTTTGATTTCTTTAAGGTATAGATCTGGTAGTGATATAGCTGAATCAAAGGGTATTCAGAGTTTGGTAACTTCATAGACATAATTCCAAATTGCTTTCCAGAATGGCAGCACCAATTCACAGCTCTACCAAAAATTCACTAGTATATCTTTTCCCACATCCCTCTAACATTTGTCATTTTTGCCAGTTAAGATAAGTGTGAAGTAGAACCACCTAATTGCTTTATTTTGTATTTATCTAATTATTAATGAAATAGAGCATGTTTTATGATTTATCACTTGGTGATTTGGGTATTTGACTTGGGTTTTGGTTTTATAATATTATTCACCTACAAAAATAAGTAATATGGAAATGTGTTCTGCTTGATAATTCATGTATAACCCAGAATGAATTGCTTGTCAACTCTGGGAGGGGTGAGAGAAGAAGGGAGGGAGACAACACGAATCGTATAATTTTGGAAAACTTATGTGTAAATTTGTTATTAAAATAAAATAAAGAAAAAAGATATAGAGTATGTTTATAGAGCTGTTGGTAACTTAGCTTTATCCTTTGACCATTTACCTATTGGACATGTGAATCGGTTCCCTATATATTTTGGAAATAAGACCTTTATCAGGAAATTTGTTGCAAAGATCTTTTCCCAGGATTGGTTCCCTTTCAATTTTTACTACATTAGATTTGTTGATGTCAAAAATTTTTAATTTTATATAATCAGAATTGACAATTTTATCTTGTGTGTTCTTGTCACTCATTTCATCATGAACTGTATCCCCATTCATAGACCAGAAAAGTAATTTCTTCCTTATTCCCCAATTTGACTTTTTGTATTTGTCGTGTATCCATTTGGAGATTGTTTCTATATGATATGAGGTGTTGGTCTAAACTTAATTACTGTTCAACTGCTGTCCCATTTTCCCAGCAGTTTTTGTCAAATACTGAGTCCTTTCCCAGTAACTGGGGTCTTTGCGTTTCCTGAATATAATGCTACTGTGTTTGCTTCTGTATGGCCCTTATTTAAGGCACAAAAAGAAAGTAATGAGAAGAAGTGATAGGTAGACTTAGATGGAAGAAGAAGCAGGAGAATTAAGTGGAGCCTCCAGGGAGATTCAGGAAACCAAGAACCAAAGACAGCAGCAATCTTCCAGCTGAAGCAGCTTCAGAGCTTTGATGAGAACTTATTGAGGAGAAGAGAGGAATTTGCTTTGCTGCTGGGCTGGAGAAAGATGCAGCAGCTACCATCACCTTGTTGGAAGAAGGCGGAATCCTGCTTTTGTGGGGTTTGTTGCTCTCTAGTCCCAGTTACAAAGAAGGGACTTTCTCAGCAGTTTTTGTATTGCTCTCTACTGCCCTGTCTGTGAGAGGGGAGAAACAGAGGGGCTCAGCCAGGCTTTGCCTCTGTTTTGCTGGGATCTGTCTAATGCTGTCAGAAGCAGCTTGGGGCTGGTTGGCTAAAACATCTCCTGCCCCTTGCAGATCTGAGGAACTCAGCAGTTCTCGGATTAAGAGAAATGCTTATCACTGAAAGGACACAACATTTTTTTCTCAGTACTCTGCTGAGGATATCTGGGAGTGATAAAGAGTCCATTACTACATCATGGGTTTAAAGGGAGAGGACCAGAAGGCTTGTAGCTAGCCGGAAAGTGGCTTTGTATAGTACAGACTGCTCTTGAAGAGATTAAGGACATAAGGGACATAAGGGCATGAGTTTCAACAATCCTCACATCTGCAAGTTGGCAAAGGTGACAATAGAGGAAAATAATCAACGTTGGAGAAGGTATGAGAAGAAAGGCATTGTTGGTGGAAGCTGTGATATAAAGCAATTCAGAATTATGTAAATAAAGGAACTAAAATGTCAATATCCCTTGGCCTAGAGATTCTACTACTTTATATTCCACAGAGGTCATCATTAAGAAGGAAGTCCCTGGGGGGCAGCTGAGTGGCTCAGTGGATTAAGAGCCAGTCCTAGGTTCAAATCTGTCCTCAGATACTTCCTAACTGTGTGACTCTAGACAAGTCACAACCACAAAACAATGAAAAATGAATGTTGCAAAATTATAAACAAGCATGGTGGAAAGAAGAGATATGAGAAGGTACCCTATCCACCCCACTCTTGTTTCTCATTGCCACTTCCTTTATTGCCATCCCTCAGCAAGTTCTCTCCCTTTGCGGTTCATGATGATTTTCTATCTTTATTCTATCTACTTTCTCAAGGAGTTCAACATCTTCCAATCCTCCCCAAGCCCTAGTCTTTTATCAGAAGACTTTACCCTCAGAGTCTCTAGCCCTTCACTTTCTCAGTCTCCTTAGAGCCCGTGACCTACACCTGTTCTCCACCCTGAGCCACATCCAGGGATCATCATAGCCTAGACTTAATTGCTGTCTACAAGTATTCTATTTCCTTAATAAAAAAGTCAAGCATTCTTATATCAGACCATAATTTCCAATCATTTCTTCTCTCCCTCCTAAATCTAAATCCTAAATCCTTCCCCTTCATCCCTCAGTATTTTCTCAGGTCATTGAATCCAGGCTAACTTTCCTCCCCATCCAATTTTGCCCCATCTTAGACCACTCTGCAAATTTAATCTGGAAGAGTTATGATAACTGCCATTACAGAATAAGTCCAACTGAGCAGAGGAACAGCTTGGAAGAGGGGACTCAGAGGAGTCACCCCTGAGGCATATTGCCTCATTTAGTTGAGACACTATACTGAGTCATGTGTTAGTTATAGCATGGATCAAATCATTTTAGCAAAAGCTTCTGTTCAGCATCAAAGCTATGTTCGTCAAGGAACTTTTATGGGTAGAAGTAGGACACCAAAATTTAAAGTTGCAGAATTGTGAAATACATTGAGTATGGGGACTTTCTCACTCATGCATGTATTTGGCAACTTCCTGTGTGTACCCACTCTTTTCCTCTCCCCACCCCAGATACTGAAAGCATTGGTGTGAAAGTGTAATCCAGGGAGCAGCTAGGTAGCTCAGTAGACAGAGAGCCAAGTCTGGAGATGGGTAGTCCTGGCTTCAAATCTGGTTTCAGATGCTTCTTAGCTGTGTGATGCTACCCAAGTCAAATACTCCAAATACCTAGCCTTGCCTTTATTGCTCTTCTGCCTTGGAATTGATTCTAAGGATCAATTCTAAGACAGAAGGTAAGGGTTTAAAAAAATGCTTATTGATTGAAATGTTAGAGATGGACTTCATTATGGGAGGCCATGAGGATCCCTGGCTGCCTCTAACTCTGTGATCCTATGATTGATTAATAGATAGGTCCCCCCATTCTGTGAAACATCTAAAGCATTGTGTCTCCCCTAAGTGCCTAGCTCAGTGCTCTATATGCCATAGGTACTTACTAAAGGCTGGTTGAATTGCCTTTATTGCAAGGCAAGCTATCTACAAGCTATCACACGACCCAAGTATTAGGATTATAACTTGCAAAACCAGATTGTCAGAGATGCAAGTGACCTTTGATCCAGATCTCAGTTTAACTCTGGGCAGCTAGGTGGCACAGTAGATAGAGCACCAGGCCTGGAGACAGGAGGACCTGAATTCAAATCTGACCTCAGACACTTTCTAGTTATGTGACCCTGGGCAAGTCACTTAACCCCATTTGCCTAGCCTTTGCCCTTCGCTCTAAGAGTTGTTGCTGAGACAGAAAACAAGGGTTTAGGTGGAAAAAAAACGATGAGGCAACTGAGGGAAAGTCACAGACCAAGGTCCAGCTTTTGGGACTCCCAACACAGGGCATGGCCCAAACAGGTGGCCACTAATAGCCAGAACCAAGATTAGAATCAAGGTGGAATCTACTTCTATCAAGGAGGATTGCAAATCTAGCCCTAGTTGGAGGAGTAGAGGAGGAGGAGGGAGAAATGGGATAAGAAGAGTAGGATAGAGAGCTCTGCTTCCCAGAAGAATTACTGGCACATGAGAGCCAAAGGGATCAAAGGAGAATCTTTGTCTTCTCTGAGTTTTATTCTTTGGGATGTTGGAAAGGAGAGGAGGGGTGGGAGATGAGATTGAAATGAAGACTTTTCTGAGTAAACCAAGGAACTAGTATTCCCTAGTGATAATTAGACTGCAAGGGTGTGGGGACCTTTTTGTTTAGTTAGGGTAGGGACAGTTGGAGGGTGGAGTTGGAGGAGGAAATAGAAGCAAAGTTATTAGGAACCAGGATATTATATTATATACTGGTTGGACCTGGGAGCAAGGGGCTGTGTGTGTACCATTACCTCCTGGAGAGCATGCCAGCCAGAGGCCTGGATTGGCTTAATCTTATTATAGGATTAAGAACAGTTAGGGAGGGGGCAGTTGGGTAGCTCAGTGGATTGAGAGTCAGGCCTAGAGATGGGAGGTCCTAGGTTCAAATCTGGCCTCAGACACTTCCCAGCTGTGTGACCTTAGGCAAGTCACTTGATCCCCATTGCCTACCCTTACCACTCTTCCACCTTTGAAGCAATACACAGAAGTTAAGGGTTTTAAAAAAAAGAACAGTTAGGGAGGGGGCAGCTAGGTGGCTCAGGGGATAGAGAGCCAGGCCTGGAGATGGGAGGTCCTGAGTTTAAATCTGGCCCACTTTGTGTGACCCTGGGCAAGTCACTTAACCCTTGTTGCCTAGCCCATACCAATCTCCTGCTTTGGAACCAATATATACTATTAACTCTAAGAGTGAAGATAAGTGTTTTAAAAAAAGAAGAATCTTGAGTATTCCCTTCCCAAGATGAATCTTGTGACTACTGGATTGCCTTTTGAGGTGGGAGGTTCAACCTCTAATAATGGATGGAATCTATTTAGAGGGTCTCCCTTCCTTGGCAGGCTGACAAATCAGAAAGAACTCTGGATCTGGGATCAGAGGATCTAAGTTCAAATACATATACTTAGGTGACTTTGGGTAAACCAACCTGGACCTCAATTCTCCCATCAATAAAATGAGATCGTTGGAATAAATCACTTCTCTGAGCTTTGGGCAATAATGGAAGATCCAGAATTGGGTTTCACATCTTCCCAGCTTCTAGCTCAATTCAGGTTATGTAGTCTCTCTATTGCCCTTTGACAATTCCACCCTGCCTCTATCTCTTACCCCTATCCCTAACCTGAAGCCCTACCACCACCTGGCCCCAAAGAGAGCTTTGATAACCAGAGCTAAGTGAGTTGGGTAGGGCTGATGATTGAGTGGAAGAGGGAGAATGAGGGAGAGAGGGGCTCTACAGGGATTGCAGGTAGAAGGTTGGGAATGAAACAGATTTCCTACAAAGTGCTCTAACTTCCCAGGAAGCCCCGCAACTTGAGCCTAAGAGGCCAGATACCCGCCATCAACCAGGATGCCTGAGCCGCTGGTCATGGCGCTCTTGTCACTCAGTAGAAAGAGGATACTGTAAACCACGTCTTCCACCTCTGCAAGAGGAAGAGATGATGTTAGAGGAAGGGCTTCTGCTCAAAGAGGGGAGTAAGAGAGTGGAGTCTGGGGTTCCTCTCCCCTTACCCTAGGAATATCAGGAAGTTGTGGAGTGGGGGGAATGGCAGAGAAGGGCTGTATGGAAAGAATGGATTGCCCACAGCACACCTAGCCTACCCCACCCTGCTATGCCTTGTATTCTCAAGCTCTAGTTATGCTCTGATGAAATCCTACTGAGAAGGGGAGCCAATTGAACCATGGCCTACACACACACAAACACACACACACACATACATACCTGCAAACTTCTTTAGGGGAGTTCGTTGCTTTAGGGCCTGAATTAATTCTGGATTAGCAGAGACTTTTCTCCCCATGGGAGTGTAGACCACTGTGGGATTCACTGTATTTACCCGGATCTGAGACCCAAAAAAGACAGCCCTCAGTCTGGGTTTTTCTATCTCCAGACTCCAGACTCATTGTTCCCACAGGTGCTCCTTACCCCAGCACCAATCCTCATGACTACCCACCTCTAAGGTTTCCCACTGGCCCAGAGCTCTCACCTTGTGTGGCCCAAGCTCCAGGGCCATTACCTTGGTCAACATGTCCATTGCACCTTTGGTGGAACCTCAAGAAAGGAAAGAAAGGAGAAAAACTATGAGCCCAGCCTGAAATATCCATACTTGTGAGAATCTTGTGAGACTTTCTGAGCAAGTGGGAAAACTAGGGCTTTAGAGAGGAAGGAGAAAGGGGCTGTAAGATTCTAGAGTTGGAAGGAACCTTCGACTTTTGTTAGAGTCCACCTCTTCATTCTAGAGAGGAACAAATAATTTCCTCTCTCTGGGCCTCAGTTTCCCTAGTCAAACAGGTATCAAAATCAAGATTCAGAATTAATATTCTGATTCTAAATCCAATGGACCATCACTCAAATTGAGCTGAGGAATAGATTCAAGCTCTGCCCAGGGATTTAGGACCCCAGTGACTGATTCACCATCTGGGTAGGGGCAGTGGCAGGAAGGGGAGAAGACAGAACACTCACTGTAGCTGGCCAAATTGGCAATAGCGGTTCGAGAGACCATGCTGGAGATATTGACGATGGATCCTGGGGCCCCACGAGCAATCATCCCTCTGGCAACTATCTGGGAACCAGTAGAAGGAGAGGGAGCCTGATCACAACTACTTCCTACCCCTCAGAGCTATAACTAGAGTGGGGTAAGTAGGTTTTGACCTGAGGCTCCAAAATTTAAGAGGTCTAAAGTTACTGTGGTGACCAATTCCCTCTCAACTGAATTTACCTTAATTTACTTCTTTTAAAAAATTATCAAAATTTTAATGTCAAACATTAATAGAACCAAATATACTTGCTTGTGGCTATTTTACATCTAAATTAACCCAAATAAATTCACACAATATATACCTTTTGGGTCACTCCTTCTTAAACCCTCATTAGGATTTTGCTTATTCATTCATTTTCATTCAATTTTCCTCTTATCTGATAGTAGTAATAAAAATAATAACTAGCTTTTATATTGCACTTTCAGATTTCTTTACAAACATTATCTCATTTGAGCCACCCAACAGCTCTGTGAGATTAATGCTATAATTGCTATTAATGCCATTATCCCCATTTTATAATTGAAGGAACTGAGGCTTGCTACAGGGCCACAGGACTTGTAAGTGTCTGGAGGTCACGTTTGAATTCAGATCTTCCTGACTCCAGGTCCAGTGTTCTATCCACTGTACCACCTAATCTGTTCTTTTGGCTCTTCTCTCCTACTCTTTGCCTTGATTGCTTTCATGATCATCTCCAAGTTGCAAAGACCATCTAGACTCAGACCATCCAGTCCAGCTCAGCCCTGACCAGGAATCTCCTCTACAACATATAAAATATGTAGCTCTCCAGTCTTTGCTGGAAAGCCTCCTCTACAGGGAAGCCCACTCCTCTGTCCTGAAGCAGAACTCTGTAGACAAGCAGAAAAAGTCTTCTTCCTCTTGTACATATTTAAAGAATTAAAATACTTTAAGATTCCTTTCATGTTCCATCCACCTCTCTCAAGTCTTTCTTTCTCTAGGGTAAACATCCTCCCTCCACTTCCCACTGAACCCCAACATGAAACTTTTGTTATTGTTCATTCTCTCAGTCATGTTCAACCCTTCATGACTCCAATTTAGAATTTTTTTAGCAAAGATACTGGAATGATTTGCCATTTCTTTCATCAATTCATTAAAAAAAAAAAAACACCACCTTACCTACATCTTAGAATCAACGCTATGAATTGGTTCCAAGACAGAAGAGCAGTAAGGGCTAATCAATAGGTGTCCTAGTGAGTCCCGGGTCACAGAGGTAGGAAATGTCTGAGGTCAAATTTAAATCCAGGACCTCCTGTCTCTGGCTTTCAATCCACTGAGCCACCTGGCTGCCCCCATTCAGTTCATTTTACAGACAAGGAAATTGAGGCAACAAGGATAAAGTGACTTGCCCAGGATCATATAAGACAATAAGTGTCTGAGGCCATATTTGAACTCATGAAGAAGAGTTTTCCTGATTCCAGACCCAATGCTTTGTCTACTGTACCACCTCACTGTTAACACATACCTCTACCACCTCTTCTATAATAGAACAGCTTTACAATGGGTCTTTCAACATATTTAATTATCTTTGCCAGTTTAACTGTTATACAAATTGTCACAATTAGCATTTCTCTGATTATTAGATAATTTGAGCACTTTGGCTTTTTTTTTTCTTTTTAAAACCTCACCTTCTGTCTTAGAATCAATACCATGTATTGATTCCAAGGCAGAAGAGTGGTAAAGGCTAGGCAATGGGGGTTAAGTGACTTGCCCAGGGTCCCACAGCTAGGAAGTATCTGAGGCCAGATTTGAACTCAGTAACTCCCATCCGCAAGATTGACTCTATCCACTGAGCCACCCCGCTCTTTGGCTCTTGATAGTTTCTGTTTCTTCTTTTGAGACCTGCCTATTTACTAGCTTTCACCTGTTGGGGAATGAATTTCACAAAATCCTTCCAGATTTTGCTGTAATCCTCATACTTATTGGTCTTAACTGCAATATAATATTCCATTCCATTCATGTACTGCCATTCATTTAACCAATCTCCTATTGTTGGTCTTTGTTTGGGTTTTTTTTTAAACTACACATAATATAGTCATGAAAGTTTACACATAGATCTTGTGTGTGTATGTGTTTTATAAATAATACTATATTTTTAATAATATATTATAACAATAATACTTTCAAGATATATTCTCAACAATGGGCTTTTTAGGTTTTAGGTTTTATTATTTTATATCATATATATTTAGGTTTTAGGTTTTATTATTTTATTATGTATATATAGTATTATTTTTGTAACTTTTACTTCTCTTGCCAGATGACTCTCCAAAAAGTCTAAGGGTTCCAAATCAACTGGCAGGGAATATTAGTTTATTTTGGATATGATTTTAGAATCATGAATTTTTATAAAGTTGATGAGAAGCTCACTCGCTCTAGACTTGCTGATGGATTACCCTGCGCACCAAAAGTTTAGTCGACTCTGTCTAGCCTGAAAGCTGAGTCATATCCCATTGTTCTTACCTGGGACACCTGGAACACTGATCGAAGATTCACATTGATGGTCCTGGAGACAAATAATGTGTCAGTTACAGGGGCCTCCCTTCCCCCCAGGATTCAGTGTATGTAGAGCCTCAGATAGCATCTAGCTCAGCTCCTTCATTTTATAGGAATGGAAACTGAGGCTTTGAAAGGGGAAAAGCATTGCCCAAGGTCACAGAAGAAATAAAACTGTGACCTTGTTCCTCATCTCCCTCTTTCCTTCCCTCTCTTTTCCCAATTCTCCATCTCTCTTAATCTCCATTTCCTCAGCTTTATCTTTGCCTCTCCATTCATTTCCCTCTCAGTAAGGAGGGTCTGTTCTTCTCTCTGATCTATCTTATAGAAAAGAATGGAGAGGTCTTAAAAGGAGGGAGCCCAGCACCCAAACCTTTCCTTTCTGTTTCTGGTGTATATCCCGTCTCCTTCACCCCTACCCCGTGTTGGGGTCCCCTTGAACTTCAGAACCTGCCTTCCTTTGCCTATTCCCTCCCTGCCTGGCCCTCTCCCATCCCTGACCTGTCAAAAGCCTCCTTGGAGACCTCCAAAAAGGGCTCGACCAGAAGGACAGCTGCATTGTTCACCAACAGGTCTACCGGACCTATGTTTCCCAGCGCCCGTTCAGTGGCCTCCCAGTCGCCCAGGTCCACACAGACAGGCTCTATTCCTGGACACTGTGGGTTAGGAGAGGCAAGTGTCAGGAAGCTGCCCCAGAGGGGAGGAAGAAAATGGGAAACAGAAGAGTGTTTGTGGGGGGAGGTAAATGGAAATGGGCAAGAGGATAAGAAAACTGAAGTGATGCATGGGATCTTGGACAAAATTCCCTCTGATCTTCTATCCTTATTTGTAAAAGGAGGTGGTTGGATTACATAATTGAAGGGCTCTTTCAGTTCTAAATTTTATTATTTTATTTTATCGTATGATGCAAGAACTTAGGGTATTGGGGCAATTATGTGGCACAGTGAATAGACCGTCAAGCCTGTAGTCAGGAGAACTTGGGTTCAAATGTGACCTCAGACACTTCCTAGCTGTGTCACCCTGGATAAGTCACATAACTTCAATTGCCCAGCCCTTGCCCTTGACTTAGAATTGTTACTAAGACATTAGGTAAGGGTTAAATAAAAAAGAACGTAAAGTATTTGATGGGCTGAGGGCTCCTTCAGGTAGGAAGGTCATTATTCATTTTATCTGCTTTTCAGTGTAGAATTCGGGATTAGTGATGGATGGACTCTATGTCTGTGTTTCCTTGACTATCATTTGGTTAGCATCGGGCAGAGGTGACAGATTTCTTAGCTGTTGACATCTCTGAAAAAAAAAGATCTACTGATTAAGGTTGCTTTGTGTGTTGATAGAAAGACCACATTAATGGTATATTGGTAGATGTTTAACAACTGGCTCTGCAAAAAACAAAAGTACAGCTCACTTTTAACCTTAATCTGCATTATTAATGTTTTCTCCATTTAATGTTTTCTTCAATTTAAACAATGAACAAAATGACAAATCAAGCCTTGTAGTGTCTGTTGATTTTATGGTATAAATTCTTACACTGAACATTTAACAATGTGCTCTCCAGAACTCATATGAGCTGGCTCTAGCATACTCTTGGACCATCAGCCCTGAGGAAATTAGAGATGTTTGTGAAGTTAGTTTATTTTTTTTGTTAGTTTATTTTTTAAAGTGGTTTCAAATTTATTTTATCTTTGAAATATTCCTGCCACTGAGATTATCACTTCTTGTTCAGAGAGGAGGAAGTTGCATTTCATTAGTAAAAATAATTAGAAAAACAGCAAGTTTTGACATGGCTTGTTTCTATTCCCTAATTCAGCCATTTTCTTCTTATTCCCCTGTCTTATAATAGCTTCTGAACCCTCGAGGTACAGAATTCTAGGGTCTCTACCTCATCCCTCACACACACACACACACACACAGGGTGGCATCTGTTATATTCAAGCTCTGAGAGTTGGCCTCACCTTGATTGACAGGGAAAGACAGTTGGAGACCTTGGAATGTTGGCAGAGGCGGTTAGGAGAAGAAAAAGTTGGTTGGCCTGAGGAGAGAAAGAGCCCTCACAGCCACCTGGGGGAGGTCTTTGGTCTTTGGTCCTGGAGGCTCAGGTCTTTGGTCTTTGAGCTTTGACCATTGATCCTCTCTGAATCTCCCTAGAACTCTAGGCATTTGAATCATCATTAGCTATTAGGTATCTGGGCCCCTGGAGGTGAAGGGAGGAAGGGAGGCATAAGAAGAAGAGGGTGGATTTCCTAAGGGATTTCTTCCTAAAGGCTGTGCAGGCCGACATCACAAGCTGAGAACAGGGAAGCTGAGAGAAATCACAATATCTGTACCAACTGAGCAGTTTGCCCTCCCTGGTTTGGCAGTGGCCAAGCTGAACCAGAGGAGTGGGAAACCATAGCTCCAGCTAACTGAAACAACAGCCTACAGTCCCGAGGGATTATTGATCATAGCTATAGTGACAGGGTCTCCAATCGGTTCCTGATTATTCCTTTCCCTATTTAACATCTATAGATAAAGTTTATTTAAGTACCTTCCTGAGTGGTCATTGAATCACGACCTTTGGGGAGGGAGCAATGCAGTCAGATGAAAACGTTATCCAAGGCTAATAGAGCTCAATATTAATAATCAATCCAACCCCAGGTGGGACCTGAAAGGGTTACCCATCCACCTGACCATTAAGGGTCCTGCCTAGGCACTGTTATATTTAGAAAGGGACTTATACATCAAACTAAGGTGACTGAGTGGGAGTTCCCAGTCACCAGCTACCATGGGGAATACAAAAGACACAGCTTCCCTAAGCAATATCCCTAGGAGCATAACAGTATCAAGAAGAGTCCCTACTATTATTTTTTTTATAACACATCCCAGAGTATCTAGGCATCCACTGGCTCCAACAGTATTTGTCTTTCAAAGTTCATTAAGGCTGGAGTTCTTAACCTGGGGTCCCATGTCCTTTTTGTTTTAATTTGATAACTATATTTTTTTAAAACCCCCAGTTTCTGTCTTAGAATCAATACTATGGAATAGTTCCAAGGCAGAAGAGTGATAAGTGCTAGACAATGGGGGTTAAGTGACTTGCCCAGGGACACAGAGCTTGGAAGATTTGAACCCAGGACCTGACTCTCAATCCACCGAGCCACCTAATAACTGGCTTTCAATATAATTGGTTCCTTTTGTTATATTTAAAGGAGGTCACTAACTCTATTTGATGTAGTAGAAGATGATGTACAGAGAGGATAGGATGGTATTTCTCCTTTATAACAGTTGCCCAAGCAGGATCCTTCAGGTCAAAGTGGTTTATCCCTTCAGGACCCACCTGGGGTTAATTGATATTATTAAATTGGGCTCTTCAGCTGGGATTACGTTGATAATCTGACTATGTTGGCTCCCTTCCCAAAATAAGCTTTCGAAACCGATTTAGGAAGGTACTTTAAACTTTATATATATTTGATAAGAAGGATAAGGGTAAAGGATTGAGGTTTTAGGAGACCCTACTTAAATTGTTACTAATGAAACTCTAACTGCAGGCAATGAAGAATCAATTGATAGCTTCTCTCTGGTCCAGCCAGGCCAGGGCTAAACCAGAGTAGGTAAACTGCTGGGAAATCTTCAGCTTCTTCTTCTGTAGATCTTAAGCCTTAACAGTTGAGATATATCCACCCTTTCCACCCCCTTCTTCATCTCCTGCCCACTTCCAGGATCCCTCCTGGGCCCTGGGAAGCCTAGATAGCTAAATGATGAAACTCCTAATATCTAGGGACAGTAGACACCAAGATGGTGGTCAAGTACAGGTTGATAACGGTATGAGAAGCACAGGAAGAGCTTTGCAGAGTAGTGTTTGCAACTCTCTATCTCCCAGACCAGGATCCACACCGATCTCTAGCCTCAGGACAGGTCAAAGACCCAGAACCTCTGCCAGGGTTCTCAACTGCCCCCTCCTGCCTCTCACATGCCTCTCTGGGACCATTCTATCCAACTGACTTATCTGTCAATCAAAGGTGAACTTCAAGCTCCCAGAGATTCAATATAACACTTTGTAATGTATGCCTTGTATTTTATTTTATGCATTTAAAAGCATATTTTGAGAAGAGGTTCAGGGTCTCTATGATACTCAAGAGAAGGGGTCTAAGCCTCAAAATGGTAAAGGATTCCTCATTTGAACATATATTTCGTATTAATAATATGGAAATAGGTCTTGGTCAATGACATATGTAAAACCCAGCGAAACCGCGTGTTAGCTATGGGAGGGAGGTGGGAGGAGGGGAGGGAAAGAACATGAATCATGTAACCATGGAAAAATAGTCTAAGTTAATTGATTAAATGAATAAGCTTTAAAAAAGATATGAAAGGGGCAGCTGGGTAGCTCAGTGCATTGAGAGCCAGGCCTAGAGACAGGAGGTCCTAGGTTCAAATCCGGCCTCAGACACTTCCCAGCTATGTGACCCTGGGCAAGTCACTTGACCCCCATTGCCTACCCTTACCACTCTTCCACCTATAAGTCAATACACAGAAGTTAAGGGTTTAAAATTAAAAAAACAAACAAACAAACAAACGAAAAAAGATATGAAACATTCATTAGTGAGGAAATTTTAAATATGTTTGGATGGATAGCTAAAGGTAAATTGGAAGGGAATATAGTAAATTAATATAATATTTTTTAAAAAGTACATTTGGGCTTGAACGCATGGGTCAGGGTGGACATGACTGAGGGTGTAGACTCGAAACTACCACACCAATGCAACTACCAACAATTTGGAAACTGGTCTTGTTCAAGGACACATGACAAAACTAGTGGAAACGCGCATCGGCCAAGGGTGGGGGGGTGCGGGGGGGGGGGTTGAAGGGGAAAGGTGGAGCATGAATCATGTAACCATGTTAAAAATGAATATTAATAAATGTTAAAAAAAAAAAAAAGTACATTTGGTCCTTGCACCAAGAGTGATCAGTACTGCATTTGGAGGGTCAGGGATGGGACTCACCTCCTTGGAAAGGCTAACCAGGTCCTCGTTGGTCCTGCTCACAGCCACCACCTGGGCCCCAGAGCCTTGTAGCGCCTTCACTGTATCCCTTCCAATCCCTATAAGGGCAAAAGGATCATTTGTATCCCAGCAACTCCTGGGGTTATGATATTTCACAGAATCAGCTCCCTCCCCTCCAAAATGCTGGCTTTGGTCCCTCAACCCTCCCTAAACCACCATAGCTGGGGCACTGGGCCCACCAAGAATAACTTGGACACCTAATTATAAAAATTATAAAACTTCTGGGGACAGCTGGATAGCTCAGTGGATTGAGAGTCAGGCCTAGAGATGGGAGGTCCTAGGTTCAAATCTGATCTCAAACACTTCCCAGCTGTGTGACCCTGGGCAAGTCACTTGACTCCCATTGCCTACCCTTACCACTCTTCTGCCTTGGAGCCAATATACAGTATTGACTCCAAGATGGAAGGTAAGGGTTTTTTATTTAAAAACAAAATTAATAAAACTTCTGATAAATCCGTTCTCCACTCTCTTGTTCCTCACTGAGAGAGAGGCTCACTGCTAACCCCTACCATAGCTTAACTCTGTTCATTATTCAAAAATAGCTAAAAAGATATTTTCACTTAAAATAATCTATTTCAAATTAAAATATTTAAACTACTTTAAAAATAAAGCCCTAAGACTTTCAGAACACACTGTAGAAGACTAAACAACTCCCTCTAGTGCATGCTTTTCTTTCCTGACCCCTGTTTAATGGAACCAAGTTCAGGTTTGCAGAGACATAGGCTTTTAGGAAATGCAAGCCTACTTGCTACTACTTCTTTAGGATCATCTCAAGCTAAATGTATATTTCTATCTAATTCACGAATGTGAGCTTTGTTTAACAAAGACCTTAGGGTCATCTTCTCCATCCTTCTGAATGCCCAATGACTTTGAGGCTGCTTTTTCAATTTTGAAGGAAATAAAATCTAACCCTTTATGCCTAAGAAGCCCTGACCTCCCAACCAATCCCCACCACCCCAATTCCCATCTCCTAACCCCTCTGGCAGCAGTTTCCTCTTTCTTCTTCCTTAAACAACCAAATCTCAGACATTTGGCCAGAACTCTTCATGAAGGGCTATACCATAAGCCTGGTTTTGGCACAGAGGGTTGAGTGAGGAAGTTAGAGACTTAGCCATAGGACTCATGGCAGTACCTGATAATTTAACTAAAATCTATTTGAAACATCTTTCCATCTCCCACCCCAAACTTTTCATAAAGTACCAGGAAAGTGCCATAGTCCAGAGGACCTGGACTCAAATGTGGCCTCGGACATTTCCTAGCTGTATCACCCTGGGCAAGGGTGATTGCCTAGCCCTCACCCCTCCTTCTGCCTTAGAATCGATAAGTTAGAAAGTAAGGGTTAAAAAAAATACTAGGGATGAGAGGAGGGAAGTTCAGGATGCTTTTAGCCAGGACACGGAATGGGTTTAGTCACTACCCCTTTATACACACAGGAACCCCAGACCCCAGACTTCTAAACATAGATCCTAGGATCTATGAACTTTAAAAGATATATGTTTTACTGCATGGGGTTTACTAGAGAAAAAATCTAGAATTCTCAGGGGAAGAATAATCAGTCATTCTATTAGGGCAAAGCCACTGAGAGTGGAGGAAAATACTCCCAGAGCCCCCATTACATATTTATACAAGAGGCAACATGGCATAGTAGATATAAAGCCCATCAGAAACCCAAGAGGTTCAAGTCCCAACTCTGGCACATATTGGCTATATGGCCTTGGGCAAGTCACAACTTCGAGGCAACTTGAGACTTCAAGTTCCCTATACCAACAAAATCAGGGGTTCGGCCCTTATCCATATAAATACATACAGAAGAAATTGAGCAAAACCGTAATAAAACTGCTCTTTTGTGTTCTCATCTGTACTGTTTTTTGTTTTCTTCTATGCACTTTTTAAAAGTCTTGTTTATAATGTAACAAATTAATTTAGAAATTCTAAATCATTAAGTATATATAAATATGTTTTGTTCTTGTCAGCCAAACAAGGTTCCAAGATAACCTCAAGGGACTCATACTGAAAATGCTCTCAGCAGCCAAAGAAGGAACTTGGTTGAGTATGATCACAGATCAAAGTATGCCATCTACCACTATTCCCTCCCTGAGTCTTTTACCGTATGTATGATGTGTGTCTTTTGTTACAGCATGAGGAATATGGAAATATGGATTGCATGAAAGCCCTGGTATAACCTTTATCAGACTATTTACCACCTGTGGGAGGGGTGGAAGGGAGGGAGAGAATCAATCAGAATCACAAAACCTCAGAAAACAGTTGTCAAAAATTGCTTCTACTGGTAATTGAAAACATTTTGTAAAGTTAAAATTTTTTTTAAATTTAAAATTAAAATTTTAATTTATTAAAAAGTTTTTTAGTTTTTAAAAAAGTTTTTAAAATGCATTTCAACTAAGGGCTAGACAATAGGGACTTGCCCAGGGTCACACAGCTAGGAAGTGTCAGAGGCCAGATTTGAACCCAGGTTCAAATGGAAATCTGCTTCCAGGGCTCAAAGGGTTTCCTTATGGGAAAAATATAATCTAAATGAGATTCCCTCCCCCAATATCTTAGTGACCCAAAACTTTGTGCCCTAAGGACAATTTCTTGACATTTCATCCAAGAGAACATCATTCTGCCCCTTATTCTCCTCTCTCACCCTCCAGGTAACATTTGGGAAGGATTGGGGTCCAGGACCCATGTGTGTACTGTCACCACTTCACCCTTCGTAGACTCACCTTTCCCTGCCCCAGTCACCAAGGCCCTGAGGCCACTGAAGCTGATCTGCATGGTGCTGGAAGAAGAGCTGGACCAGGGAGGGACTCCTCCACGGTAACTTTATCTTTTTACAAGGCTGGCTGGAGGCCAGATGGCAAGGGGCAGGGCCAAACTGCCCTGAAACAAGCCTTACCCAATGCAAAAAGTATTGCCAGGATTATATAAGGGGGGGAAATAGTGATAATAAACTGCATTCCTGAGGATGGGGATGGGTGCAGGCAGGGGCAAGTCAAAGGAGGATTATGTTTCTCTTCCTGCCAACCCTGGCAGGGTGTCGTGAGAAGGATTACTTAATTATAATTTAGGAGAATTAAGGCTGGAAGGCCTTGAGAATTCCAAATGGAATGGGGAAGCAGGAAGTGTGACTCTTGCTCTGAGACAGACTCCATGGTGGTTGGGACAAGCTGTAACTGACCCTGGGAGATCTCAGAGGAAGTGGAGTTTGTACCCTGATTTCCTGGGATCCTGAAGGAAGACTGTCATCTACTTGTGGAAGATTTTGGTAGAGACTATTAATCCCAACCTGAGTTGCAGGTTAACTTGGGCTGGGTTAGCCCCCAGAATCTACCCACCTGAAGGAGTGCAGCTAGTGGTGCAGGAGGAGCTGCAACATTGCTAGAGAGTGTCAGGCCTCTGCTGTGAGGATTCCCACTTCAGTCCTGCTATCCTTTGGGCCCTGCCTTGTTTAGGTCTCAGTTGAGTGTAAATAAGTCCCTCTCCTGACCCTGTGGTTTGCCCTTAGTCTGAAAGTGTAGAAACCCCTATTCCCATCCTTTACCATAGTTCCCTTAATTAAATTTGTTATAAACTCTTGTCTTTTGCTCGCTAGTTTCCACGGCCCCTTGTCTAGATGGTGCAGGGTGACAGTTAGGCCTAACTGTAACTTCTGTCAACAGACATTTTCCTTAACAGTTAAACCCAATATCCCTAACTTGTTAAGTCCCCATCTTTTGTCATTCCTGTCTCCTACACACTCTTCTGAACCCACATATAGTATTCAAGTTATCTCCCCTGGTTTTCCCCATAAGAAGGGTGCTATTATGCTATTATGGCCCCCATTTTATAATTGAGGAAACTGAGGCATGCAGAGGTTATTTGTCCAGGGTCACACAGCTGACAAGTATCTGAGGCTAAATTCAAACTCAAAGTCTTTCTGACTCCAGACTCAGCATTCTATCCACGGTGTCACCTAGCTACCTGAATTTAATTTCTTTCTTAATTTAACAAACAACAACAAAAAAAACCTCTGATAATACATGCAAAACACTGGAACTGCTTGTCAACTATGAGAGGGAGAAGGAAGAGGGGAGGGAGACAACATCAATCATGTAATCTTGGAAAACATTTAAATATGTCACTGGAATAAGAAAAAGGAGGGAAAAAACCTCTCAGGGGCAGCGAGGTGACTCACTGGATTGAAAGTCAGGCCTGGAGGTAGGAGGTCCTGGGTTCAAATGTGTCCTCAGACACTTCCTAGCTGTGTGATCCTGGACAAGTCATTTAATTCCAATTGCCTGGTCCTTACTACTCTTCTGCCTTGAAATCAATGCACAGTCTGGATTACAAAGCAGAAGGTAAGGGTTTAAAAAAAAACAAAACAACTCTTCCCTTCTGTCTTAGAGTTGTTGTTAAGTACTGGTTCCAATACAAAAGAGTGGTAGGGGCTAGGCAGTTGGGCTTGTGATTTGCCTAAGGTCACAAAACTGAGAAGTAGCTCAGGCTAGATTTTTTCCAACCCAGGACCTCTCATCTCTAGACCTGGTTGGCTATCCACTGAGCCACCTTGTTGCTCCTCTAGGTTGAATGTCCACCTCTGAGATATGGGAACCAGAAGGATCAGAGCCCTGGCTGGGACATGGACCTTCCTTTCCCAGGGCTGGGCATAGCACCTTCTTTGAGTTATTATATAGAGATGGATGCATGGAATCCCTGCAAAGATACAGGGACAGCCTCACCCAGAATTCCAGGGGACCCCCCGGGAGAACTTTGGGTGAGGGGGCAGTTGAGAAGAGTTGGCAGTTGCTTTGTGGGGATTGAGGTGAGCAGACACTCTGCTTACTGCTCCTGTCTTGAGGGGTTCACCTGAGTGGCCATTGTGGCATAAGCCAGTGTGGTTTCTACTCAGGGGTTAGCCTGTTTGTTAGAATTAATCCTCATCAATATCAATATAATAATTATCTAGTGATTTAGTGATTAGATATATAAATTATCTAACAAGAAAGCAAATTCAGTTAGGTTGCCTTCACCCCCTCCTATGGGGGGGGAAGGGCAGCTTCAACCTAATAGATCAGGGTCACCTTTCCTTATTCTAATACCTTCATTAATTCCTCTAGTTTTCCTTTTTACTTCTTAATATAAGCTTTACTTTCAAAATCTGTGCCTGGAAATTATTTGGGGGAATACTCACAACTCAAGTCTGGTCATCTAGTTTGAATCCTGTCAGCTGCCAGTTTTAAGAAGATCATTTATCCCAGTCCTCAACAGTTAGATAGCTAGCTTCTACATATTCCTCTATCAGAACTGTGAGGAATATAAATTAAAGAAAGGGAACATCATTGGGGTTCAGCCATAACAGAAACTTACCAGAAGAATCTTAGCCAGTTTCCATTTCCAACTGAAACAGCAACTGCTAGGGGGGAGGGGTTTGAGATCCAGGAGTGTCTAACCCCCTCCTTTCTCACTGAAGCCTGTCAATCAGTGTTTGTGACTTGAAGGTCCACTGGCCCTGACACATTTATCTACTTCTCCAAAATATCTGTTATTATCATCATAACAGAGTTGACTTCTCTTCTCAGCTCTGTCACCAGGGCCATTGCTACCAGGCAACTGAGAGGATTAATGAAGCCTTTATTTACTAAGGTCCTTCCCAGCTGCCCCTTCTTCTAGGATGCCAAGGCTGGGTTGTGTTAAAAAGATGATGGGGAGAACATACACTCACTCACAGACCTCTGTGTGAGTGTTACTAATAGAAGGGCTATGCCTCTCCCTACCTGACAGGCTCTGCTGGACTGAGCCTGTCAAGCTGTCTCCTTTCAACAGCTGCCCAGGCAGGGAACCACTGAGAAGTTGTGTGTGTTGTCAACTTCTCTAGTTCCTCAAACCTGGGGTTGGTTTGAATGTTGATATGGGCTATTAGTGCGCTTTTTGGATAACGCTATGAGTCCGACTGCAGGATTATCTTCTCCTTCCTAATGGCTTTAGATATATTCACCACTCAGGAAATCTTTGACTTGGTATCAAACAACTATATTTAATTCTGACTTAACAGGGTTAGGAACAAGGGGAAGGATGGAGGATCTGGGAATGCTATTGCTAATTATCTAAGGAGATGATCAAAGCTAGAGGTTGCTGGACCAGGTAGAGACTGGATATTCTTCACCCTCTCACTAACTCTGGCTTGACTTGGCCAGAGCCAAGCCAAAGAATAGGGAAGGCTGTTGATGATCTTCTGGAATGACAGTGGTACTGCTCTCTCTCTGTTCTATTGATGGTAGATATAATAGCTCTCTAGGTCTCTCAGGCAAGGAATTTGAATTGCAAATATAGGGCCTACCCTCCCTCTCTTGAACCTCCCTCCACCCAAGATTGCTCCAGAATGAGCTATCTTGTGCTGTGCATGATGGGTATTTATAGGGTTGGCTCCAACTGACTTTTGGCCCTGGGTACATTCTGAGGTCTCCAACTGATGATCTTGTCACTCAAAGTGGTATCCATCTTGTCCCAGAAATTCATTATAACAATTGAGATACTGTTGGCGTCATGTTTATGGGCTGTTTCCCTTTGGGGAAAATTCCTCCCTCTGGCAGGCATTCCAACAGGCCCCAAATCCCTCCTGGCATGTTGTTTAGACATAGCAATGGCTTCCGGCTTGCTCTGGATGCAGAATAAGACTTTGTCCCTTCTCCAAGCCCTCTCAGGTTCCTGCCTTTGAGAATCTGACACAATGACACCTCCAAGGAAGGGTGTGGGTTCACCCTTTCCCATCTGAATCATTGGATTTTGTCCCCCCAATTCTGTCAGAGCCACAGACCAGCCCCAGCCCTGTTTTGAAGATTTAAGATCTCATAGAACTATAGGATGACAGTCACACCTTGAACACATCCTCTGATGAGAACCTGCCTGATTTTATGAATGAAAGAACTGAGACTCCAAGAGGCTGAGCTTACACAACTAAGTGTGATGAATGATAACCGATAATTAATAACAGTGAATTGATTAATTAATAATAACTGTTAATTAATAATAGAACTGGAGCTAAGATCCTGACTGATGCTCCTTTGAGGTGCTTTTAGGATCCTAATTTTATAGTTGAGGAAACACAAAGTTAGTAAATGACTGAGGCTGGATTTGAACTCTTGTCTAATGCTCTACCCAACTGAGCTACTGACTGAAAATGTTCATATTTGTTGATTGTTTTCTAGTTAGTAATAAAAAAAATGAAAATAAAAAATTTAAAAGATCAGATCTCTCCAGAGAAAGAACAATTGAAGTCATATTCCACTTAGTATATTTACTTTATGGTTTTATTTTGGGTTTTGGCGATGTATGATGATAAACTTACCACAAATATGAATATAGAAGTGTGCTTTGCATACTACTAAAACATTTTTAATAAATAAAAAAGATCAGATCTCAACCCTACCCAAAATAGAATGTTACTTTGTACTATAACTTACTTTGACTCTATCTGTAATGTTAGGGAATGTTCCATTCAAAGAGAGCTAGATCTAACGAAAAACTTCCTTAACAATTACAGAAATCAGGGGCAGCTAGGAGGCTCAGTGGATGGAGAGCTAGGCCTAGAGGTGGGAGGACCTGGATTCAAACCTGGCCTCAAATATGTCCTAGCTGTGTGACTTTGGGCAAGTCACTTAACCCCATTGCCTATCTGTGCTACTCTTCTGTCTTGGAACCAATGCATAGTATTGATTCTAAAATGGAACATAAGGGTTTTAATTAAAAACAAAAACAACTATAGGTATTCAGAGACATCTCAAAGGACAGTTAGGCAGGGGATAGAGTATGGGGTCTGGAGTCAGGATGACCTGAGTTCAAATTTTACCCTGGGCAAAAGTCACTTCACTCTGTTTGCCTAGTTTCCTTATCTGTAAAATGAGCTGAAGAAGGAAATGGCAAACCATTCCAGGATCTTTTTTTTAAACCCTTACCTTCCGTCTTGGAATCAGTACTATGTATTGGTTCCAAGGCAGAAGGGTGGTAAAGGCTAGGCAATGGGGGTTAAGTGACTTGCCCAGGGTCACACAGCTGGGAAGTGTCTGAGGCCGGATTTGAACCTAGGACCTCCCATCTCTAGGCCTGGCTCTCAATCCACTGAGCTATCTAGCTTTCCCCACAGCAGGGATATCTTAAAGGTAAAATAATTAGGAAAATGTGAAGTTTCAAACATCAGTGTGAGTACATAAGAGGGCAATCCTATCACCATAGCTTTGTTTGTCTACACATAATGAATGGAAGGAAGGAAATAAACAATTTCTTAAACATTATTTATGTGCCGGGCACTGGGCCAAGTGCTTTACAAATATTATCTCATTTGGTTCTCATAACAACCCTAGGAGGTAAGGAGGTAAGTGTTAATATTATTTTATAGTTGAAGAAACTGAGGCAGAGAGCAGTTAAATGATTTACCCAGGGTCACATAGCTAATAACTATTTGAGACCACATTTGAACTCAGACCTTCCTGACTTTGGGCTTAGTGCCACTATACCATCTAGATGCTATAGAATAGACTGTCTATGGGTATAGTGAAGAGATTCTAAGGTCACACTCACTGTGGGGAAAGGTTCAAACAGAAAAGCAAGTGGGAACTGAGGCTAAAGAAACAGACTTCCAAATCATGCTTCCTTGGACCATATTCTCTTTGAATGACCAGATGCCCAGAATAAATGGCAAGCAGAATATCTGACTATTTAAATAATCTCTTTTTTCTTTTTCGATCTGGAGCGTATAGTTCATTACACACAAAGCAAAATATGTGTATTTTAGAACTTTGTTGTTAAATGTATTAGGAAGGTGAATTGAAGGAGTTGATTGGAGGAGGAGGCATCAGGTCAAAAAAAGGGTAGAAGGCAATCAAGGCATAAGAAACAGCCAGAACAAAGGCCTGGAGGTAAGAAAGCAGTAGTGATTACTAAATTTCCTTTTATAAAAAGGAGGGAGAGAAATCAAGAGAACAGCAGTGGAAAGATGATGTGCAATTTGGAAAGGAAGAAGCTGGTGTCTTGTGCAGCTGGCTAGAGAGGCTAAGTTGATTTCTTGAGTTCTAATCACTGTGGATAGAAAGAGAATGAATCATTCAATTAAGGAGTCAATAAAGGAAATCCAGAAGTGATCAGAAGTAGGGGGAGAATACTCAGAGTTCGGCAATTTTAAATCCAAGGGAGAGACAAATGCTCCAGAGAGTTAAAGGAGAATGAGTCCTTTAAAAAAAAAAAAGTCATATGTAGAATTGGAAACTGAGGAGATGCCCATCAATTAGGGAATGCCTGAACAAGTTGTGGTATATGATTATAATGGAATACTATTGTTCCATAAGAAATGACAAATAAGACAATTTTAGAAAAACCTGAAAAGACTTATATGAACTGATGGAAAGTGAAGTTAGCAGAACCAGGAGAACAGTGTATATAGTTGTAAGATGATCAACTATGAATGACTTAACTATTATCTTCAATGCAAGGATTGACACACAGTTAGTGAATGTGAATAACTGAATGTTAATCAGATGAACTCACTCATAAATTAGAAGAGTATAGCAGCGTGGATTAAAAGCCAGAATCCCACAATTTTCTCTCTACGAAAAACACTTTTAAAGTAGAGAGACGAAGGGGCAGCTGGGTAGCTCAGTGGAGTGAGAGTCAGGCCTAGAGACAGGAGGTCCTAGGTTCAAACCCGGCCTCAGCCACTTCCCAGCTGTGTGACCCTGGGCAAGTCAACTTGACCCCCATTGCCCACCCTTACCAATCTTCCACCTATGAGACAATACACCGAAGTACAAGGGTTTAAAAAAAAAAAAACCTTAAGTAAAAAGTAAAGTAGAGAGACGCACAAAGTAAAGAGCCAGAATAGAATCTACTATATTTTACCTAAAATTTTAAAAAAAAGGAAGGGAAGCAATTAAGATCTCAGATTGATTGTAATGGAATACTATTGGCCCATAACAAATGACAAATAAGATGATCACAAAAAATAAAAAATAAACTGGAAAGACTCATATGAAGTGATGCAAAATAAAGTAACTAGAACTAGGAGAACGTTGTACACAGTAACAGTAATAATATGTAATGACCACCTGTCAGTGACTTAACTATTTACAGCAATACAAGGATCCAGAACTCTAAGGGACTCATGTAAAAGAAAAATAAATACTGAGAAGCAATTTTTTAAGCTCAAACTGGCATTTTGTTGTTGAAGCTGTAAGTCACAAATGACAGTCAGAGACATGCTTGATATGGTCTAAGACCCTGAAAAGGGGAACTGTCCAAAGTTTTAAAATCTATAGAAAAGAGGCAGATTATCCAAACTCCTTCAGCTACTTCTTTCTTTTGTCTTCAAAAATGTCTCCTTCTTGGAGATCAGGTTTTGTTTCTTTTTTTTTTATCTTGAGGCCAATTACATCACCTCTCTTCCATACATGGTAAATAGCCACGGGTCATCCTATAGCAGAAATGTCATAAATCTCTAGTCTTAGTTAGCATCTGGACACATTCCAGGACTCTGAAGGCATTAGCAAGGATATTTTGCCAAGGCACTTTAAGGAACTTTCCTTATTATTTTACTCACAATATGATTATTGATTATTGATTCTCATACACAATTATTCAATCAGTTAATAACTGAGATTTTTTCCTTACAAGTTATCACAAAAATACTGATTGTCTAAAGGGGTTACACGCAGAAGATAGGTAGCTCTGGGGAGACATTAAACAATGACTGTAAATTGAAGTTGTTTAATTAAATTATCCTTTATAACCATGACAAAAAAAGATTACCTACTGCTTTAGAAGGAATCAGTGGAGTTTGAATGCAGATTGAAGCATGCCATTCTTTACTTTATTTCCTCCATGAAATTTTCTCTAGTATAAGTAATATGTATCTTCTTTTACAACATGATGCATATGGAAATATGCGTTGTATAATAATACATGTACAACCTATATCATATTACCTGCCAGTTTAGGGAAGGTGAAGGAGTAGGAGGTAGGGAGAGAACATGGTACAAAAAAATGTAAGAAAACAATTTCTGAAAATTATACCAACATGTAATACAGAAAAAAAACCTTAAAAACAATGCGAGGATCTAGACAACCCCAAGAAATTCAAGATGAAAAATGTTATCCACTACCATAGAAGGACTGAGTCTTAATGCAGACCAAAGCATTCCACTTTTTGACTTATTTCCTTCATGAATTTTTTTCTTGAATGTGCAATGTGTGTCTTCTTTCCCAACATGGAGAATATGAAAATATGTATTGCATGAAAGCAATTGTATAACATATTATATTGTTTGTTCTCTCAGAGAGAATGGAGGGAAGGAGAGAATTTGGATTGCAAAATGTCAGAATAAATCAATGTTAAAAATTGTTTCTGTATGCAACTGTGAAAATAAATATACAAAAGGATAAAATAAAATAAAGTCATAGAATTTGGTGATTGGGAGATCATTGGTTACCTTTGAGGGTCAATGGAATAATGGAGATGAAAGCAAGTTTACAAGAGGTTTTGGAGGGAAGGAATGAGGAAGATGTAGTAGAATATTTGTTAGTTAATTAAGAGTTAAGTAGGAAATAGGGTTAATTAACAAAATTTATTGATAGATGGCTAAGAGAGAGTTGAGTGAGTTGTATTTCTTTAAGTCAGAATGGAATCTCAAAGAGGATTGATGGGAAGAAAATTTTTCTCAAGGAGCTTTGGGAAAGACAGTTGAACCAACGACTCACTCTTTGGGCTGTCCTGATTCAAAGAAGGTTGTGCAAAGAGCCTGTTCTGTGAGTTGGGAGAATTTCTGGTGAATTTATCTCTTGAAAACATCCTAGCCTACCAGAGAAGAGTATTGGGTGCAGAGATGGCAGAAAAGAGTGAGCTATTTGAGTGGAGAAATCTGATAGAATTCTAACAAGTTGCTTTTTCATCTGAGCAGCAGGAAAAAAATCTGACTTATTCTTCTCTGTTTATAAGTTTGTATTTTTAGATTTAGGATAGAAAGATAGTTATTTGGGGTAATTTAGTTAGAGAGAGTAGATTAATATAGGATCGCCCTTGGTGATCATGAAGCATTCCCTCACAAGAAAGTTTGGGTTCGAGATTTATTTAGAATTTATTAGGGAATATTTTCTTATCAATATCTATCCTTCCTAACTGTGGGAGTAGAAATGCAGAAGAAAAAAACCTGCTTGATCACTTGGTTGATGAGGATATGATTGATGATGTAGACTCTAAACAATCATCCTAGTGCAAATACTAATATGGAAATATTGTTTCTTGATCAAAATCTTGATCAATGACACATGTAAAACCCAGTGGGATTGTTCATTGACTATGGGGCAGGGAGGGGAGGGAAAGAACATGATTCATGTAACTATGGAAAAATATTCTAAAATAAATAAATAAACTTTAAAAATAAAATAAAATTATAAGATCCCTTCTATCTTAATATATATATCCTTCCTTTTACTTTCTCTTTTATACCAATTTTAATAGTTATAATAAATAGGGTTTTATATAACTGACCTGAGCAGGAGTTTTTCTTTAATTGCTTAAGTAGCCATTTTTTCTCAATGGTCAAACTCAAGAACCTGTCCACATCAGTGACACCTATTAGTAACACCAATACAAATAATTAATAAGGGGCAATACCCAAAAATAACAAAAAGCAGGTTTCAGTTTTTAAGCCATTTTCAAAAAGTTTGACCTTGAAGGAGAGGACTGACAAAATATTTTTTTTCATTTTTATTTTTATTTTGAATATTTTCCCATAGATACATGTTTCATGTTCTTTCCCTCTCCCCAAACCCCCCCAACCCCTCTTAGCCGATGCACAATTCCACTGGGTTTTACATGTATCAGACAAAATATTTTTTAGATGAAGTAGAAGGACAAGGACTGTAAAATATCCAGTGAAGAGGGAAAGATTACAGAATGCATTGGGGTGGGGATTGGGGAGAGGAATGGCCCAGATCCTGGAGATAAGAGGTAAAAATTAGATAATGGCCATAGGAAAAATTAGATTTACCCTTTCCTCTGAAACAGGAGCAAAGAATGGGTATTTTTAAGAGAGGGAATTGAAGGAGTAAAGAAAAAAAGCATGAAACATTTTATAGTACTGCTAAGCTGGCCTTTCAGATTCATTTCAGCTATCTACTTTTCCGCATCCTCATCCTGGTTTAGCCAGTCTTCAGAGATGATTTGACTGAGGTGTAGATGCTACACCCCACACACAGCTTCTTGGAGTTGGGTTAGAGGTACACCAAAGGGGGATACCAGAGGTGCTAGCCCTTCCTGAATGCCTCCTACACCCCAGGCCTCAAATCCATCAATGAGGAAGAGTAGAAGGATATGAAGACTCCTTCCTTCTCCCAGAGGGTTGAGCAGATGAGAACAATTTACTGCAACAACCATGAAGGCGGCTGAAGCAGGAATTGTAGAGTATTCAGAGCGTTGTCAGCCATCAGTGATACCAACACCTTCTACTACATCCAGGGCCATCTTTAGTCATCTTGACCTTAGATTTGCCACCAGACTTAGATGATTCTGAAAAAGAGTGGCTGACAACTTTGTGCCTTACTTAAATCCAAACTCACAAGCAAGCCAATACATCAGTAACTCTTGTGATGTTTTAAAAACAAAGGAAGAGACTTCCAGTTAAGATGGTGGCAGAGTAAGGAGCAGCTGCTCGATCTCTCCTAACTGAAGCATACAGGACTCCTCAAGGGGACACAAAAACGAATCCAGACAAACAAAGGAACCCCACAACAGGGCGCAGCATTAAAGGTACGCGGAATTGGGGCATTTCCACATTATAAAGGGGTGAAACAGCTCTCACTAAAACGTGAGAGGAAGAAGCCTCTCCACCACCCCCCCACACCACGCACAGCGCCAAGGCCAATGCACAAGAGTGAAAGCAGGATTGGGGCAACCAGTAAGTCACTAGCAGCTCCAGGACTTGTACCTGAGAGCTGCAAGACGTAGGACCCCAAGTGGCTAAAGAACGAGCACGGACTTTCCTGAGCATCTGCGCGGGTGAAGACATTGCCCTAGGTGCAGACAAAGATCTTGAGCACACGGACTTTCCCAAGTGTCTGCACGGGTGAAGGCAGTGCCCTAGGCGTGGACAAAGATCTCGAGCGCAGGCTTGGACCTCGAGTGGGGACCCAGTGAAGATGCAAGCGTGGCTGTGGAAGCAGCTCCTGAGACTGCTGAAGGAAACTCGGGCAGAGGGGCAGACCGGGGACTACCAAGAGGCTTGGCCCCCAGGACAAGGACACCAGAGCCCTCGGGAGCGTAGAAAGTGCAGGCAGACCCTGAGTATGAAGACAAAGCTGAAAAGGGGCAGGGCTAACAATGGCAAACCAAGAACCCCAGAAGAAAAAGATTATCAAGAAAAACTCTGGAACACTCCACAACTTTTACAAAGAGAAAATCCAGACAACAGAGGAGGACAAACAAGTATCCAAACCTTCCCAAAACAATGAAAACTGGTCACAAGCTATTGAAGAGTTCAAAAATTAGATGTTGAGGAAGATGGAAGAGATCTGGCAAGAAAATAACACTTTAAAAGGCAGAATTTCACAATTGGAAAGTGAGGCAAGTCAACAGAAGACCAGAAATGATCAGATTGAAAAGGAAAACCAGTCCCTAAAGGCTAGAATTGAGCAATTAGAAGTCAATGATCTCTCAAGACAACAAGAACAAATAAAACAAAGTCAAAAGACTGATAAAATAGAAGGAAACAAGAAATATCTCAATGAGAAAGTGACAGACCAAGAAAACCGGTCTAGAAGAGACAATTTGAGAATCATTGGTCTTCCAGAAAAAGCAGAAATTAATAGAAACTTAGACTCCATACTTAAAGAAATTATTCAGCAAAATTGCCCTGAAGTCCTACAACAAGAAGGCAATATAGATTTTGAAAGGATCCATAGATCACCCTCTACACTGGACCCAGAAAAGTCAACACCCAGGAATATAATAGCCAAATTCAAGAGCTTTCAAGTAAAAGAAAAAATCTTACAAGAAACCAGAAAGAGACAACTAAAATATCAAGGAGCACCAATCTGGATCACACAGGATCTGGCAGCCACCACGCTAAAGGACCGCAAGGCGTGGAATACAATATTCAGAAAGGCAAGAGAGCTGGGCCTTCAGCCACGGATCAACTACCCATCAAAACTGACCATATACTTCCAGGAGAAAGTATGGGCATTCAACAAAATTAAAGATTTCCAAGCTTTTGCACAAAAGAGACCAGGACTAAATGAAAAGTTTGATATCCAACCATAAAAATCAAGAGAAACATGAAAAGGTAAATAAGAAACAGAGGGAAAAGAAAGAAAACTCATAATTTTTTAAATTTGACTCTTTAAGGGCTTAAATAAGATCTAATTATCTGTATTACTATGTGGAGAAATGCTATGTATAATTCTCTGTAGTGAACTCTATTCACTATTATAATATTCACTATTATAGCAACCAGAAGAATAATTCATAGGGAGAGGACGATGACATGGGGGGGGGGGGAAAGAGGGTGGGGAATAGTAGGGGACACCAAGAAAAATCTGAGTAAATAAGAAAAATAGGATATTCTATTACACACAAAAAGGGCATGGGAAGGGGAGGGGATAAATACTATTATAAGAAGGAGAGGAAGAGAGCATTAAGAGGTAAAAATCAAACCTTACTCTCAGTGTAATTAACCCTGAGAGGGAAGAGTAGCTTTATTATCCATTGGGATAAAAAACTCTATCTAACCCTACTGAGAAAGTCAGAAGGGATAAACCAAGGGGAGCAGGGGAGTGGGGAGGTCAAAAAAGGGAGGGGAGAAGAAGGGGGAGGGAATTCATTAGGCCTTTAAAAACAAAAAGAGGAGAATAACAAGGGAGGGGGCTGAAAGGGAAGTCAATCAAGGGAGGGGATAAGGGAAACTGGCTCAAAGCAAACCACTGGTTTAAAAGAAAATAGTGTAAGAAGAAGGGGTGGGTCTAGGGAAGGATACAAAAATGTCAGTGAATGCACAACTGATAATTGTAACTCTGAATGTGAATGGGATGAACTCGCTCATAAAATGGAAGCAAATAGCAGAGTGGATCAGAAACCAAAATCCTACCATATGTTGTCTACAAGAAACACATATGAGGCAGGTAGACATACAAAAGTTTAAGGTTAAGGGCTTGAGCAAAATCTTTTGGGCATCAAATGAGAAAAAGAAGGCAGGAGTGGCTATTATGATTTCTGACAAAGCCAAAGTAAAAATAGATATGATTAAAAAAGACAGGGAAGGTCATTACATCCTGATTAAAGGCAGTATAAACAATGAGGAAATAACACTGCTCAATATATATGCACCAAGTGGTATAGCATCCAAATTCATAAAGGAGAAACTGGCAGAGCACAAGAAGGAAATAGATAGTAAAACCATACTACTGGGTGATCTAAATATTCCTCTTTCAGATCTAGATAAATCAAACTGAAAAATAAATAAGAAAGAGGTAAGAGAGGTGAATGAGGTCCTAGAAAAATTAGATTTAATTGATATGTGGAGAAAAATAAATAGGAACAAAAAGGAATATACCTTCTTTTCAGCTGCACATGTTACAATCACAAAGATTGACCATGTAATAGGGCATAGAATCATTGCAAACAAATGCAAAAGAGCAGAAATAATAAATGTAACCTTCTCAGATCATAATGCAATAAAAATAATAATTAGTAAGAGTACCTGGACAGGCAAATCAAAAACCAATTGGAAATTAAACAATATGATTCTCCAAAACCAAATTGTCAAAGAAGAAATCATAGAAACAATCAACAATTTCATTGAAGAGAATGACAATGATGAGACATCCTACCAAACTCTGTGGGATGCAGCTAAGGCAGTACTCAAGGGGAAATTTATATCCTTGAGTGCATATATTAACAAATTAAGGAGGGCAGAGATTAATGAATTGGGTATGCAACTCAAAAAATTAGAAAGCGAGCAAATTAAAAACCCCCAGATGAAAACTAAATTAGAAATACTAAAAATTAAGGGAGAAATTAACAAAATTGAAAGTAAAAGAAGAATTGAATTAATAAATAAGACTAGAAGCTGGTATTTTGAAAAAACAGATAAAATAGACAAAGTACTGGTCAATCTAATAAGAAAAAGGAAAGAAGAAAACCAAATTGACAATATTAAAGATGAAAAGGGAGACCTCACCTCTAATGAAGGGGAAATTAAGGCAATCATTAAGAACTATTTCACCCAATTATATGGCAATAAATATAACAATTTAGGAGATATGGATGAATATTTACAAAAATATAAATTGCCTAGATTAACAGCAGAAGAAATAGAATACCTAAATAATCCCATATCAGAAATAGAAATTGAACAAGCCATCAAAGAACTCCGTAAGAAAAAATCACCAGGACCTGATGGATTCACAAGCGAATTCTATCAGACATTCAAAGAGCAACTAATCCCAATACTATACAAATTATTTGATATGATAAGCAAAGAAGGAATCCTTCCAAATTCCTTTTATGAAACAAATATGGTACTGATTCCAAAGCCAGGTAGACCAAAAACAGAGAAAGAAAAGTACAGACCAATCTCCCTAATGAACATAGATGCAAAAATCTTAAATAGAATATTAGCAAAGAGACTCCAGCAAGTAATTAAGAAGATCATCCACCATGATCAGGTGGGATTTATACCAGGAATGCAAGGATGGTTCAACATTAGGAAAACCATCCACATAATTGACCATATCAACAGTCTAACAAACAAAAATCACATGATTATCTCAAAAGATGCTGAAAAAACCTTTGACAAAATACAGCATCCATTCCTACTGAAAACATTGAAAAGTATAGGAATAGAAGGACCTTTCCTAAAAATAATAAACAGCATATACCTAAAACCATCAACAAGCATTATATGCAATGGAGATAAATTAGAAGCCTTCCCAATAAGATCAGGAGTGAAACAAGGATATAAAGCAGCAGTCATCAAAACAATATGGTACTGGCTAAGAGACAGAGAGGAGGATCAATGGAATAGACTTGGGGTAAATGACATCAGCAAGACAGTGTATGATAAACCCAAAGAGCCCAACTTTTGGGACATGAATCCACTATTTGACAAAAACTGCTGGGAAATTTGGAAAACAATATGGGAGAGATTAGGTCTAGATCAACATCTCACACCCTACACCAAGATAAATTCAGAATGGGTGAACGACTTGAATATAAAGAGGGAAACTATAAACATGTTAAGTGAACACAGAATAATATACTTGTCAGATCTCTGGGAAAGGAAAGACTTTAAAACCAAGCAAGAGTTAGAGAAAATTACAAAATGTAAATTAAATGGTTTTGATTATATTAAACTAAAAAGTTTTTGTACAAACAAAAACAATGTAGTCAAAATCAGAAGGGAAACAACAAATTGGGAAAAAATCTTTATAACGAAAAACTCTGACAGGGGTCTAATCACTCAAATATACAAGGAGTTAAAGCAATTGTATAAAACATCAAGCCATTCCCCAATTGATAAATGGGCAAGAAGAACTGATGCAGAGCAAAAGGAGCAGAGCCGGAAGAACACTATACACAGAGACTGACATACTGTGGTAAAATCGAATGTAATGGGCTCCTATACCAGCAGCAATACAATGACCCAGGACAGCTCTGAGGGATTTATGGTAAAGAACGCTACCCACATTCAGAGGAAGATCTGCAGGAGAGGAAACATATAAGAAAAACAAATGCTTGAAAGCATGGGCTGAGGAGGACATGATTGGGGATGTGGACTCGAAACTACCACACCAATGCAACTATCAAGAATTTGGAAATAGGTCTTGATCAATGACACATGTTAAAACCAGTGGAAATGTGCAT
>NC_058133.1:226137715-226157557 GCF_016433145.1 Gracilinanus agilis | reverse complement strand
ACCAGGGTGTGGTGGCACCCACTTTGGGTATCACTGATATAGATAATATACGTATATATTAAATATTAATGTATACTTTGATATGATTGATTTTTTTGTAGTCTTATGTATTTTCTTTCATGCATGTAAAAATATTGCTCTAAGAGGGAGTCTATAGGCCTCAATAGTCAAAGGGGTCTATGATGCAAAAAAAAACCTGAGAATCCTTGTTTTACATTATCTTTCCCAATCCCATCAGCTGCTAATGTCTCCTCCCTCAAAATTTTGCCTTGTATTTATTTTGTATTTAGCATAGTTGATAGTTAGATGCTGGATAATTTGACTGGAGCCGCAGAGATGGGTGACCTTTGCCAAGAGTTATGCTATGTGTTATGACAAGAGTTATGACTTTTTACTAAAGGAAGTAGGCTCCTTAGTACTCCTCCTCTTCACTGATTCAACGTGCTCTCCTTGGCTTCCCAGCAAAGTTGCTAATTAATGTTACATTTGATTCTGGTCTAAGGTTTTCCACAAAAGGAACCAGTAAAAAAGAAAAGGTATTAATTTTCAGAGGCACATCTCTAACACCAGCACTCTCTTATTTGGGTTCAGTGTTGGAACAAAATGAGACAACATTTAACCAAAGGAGATTTACTTTGTCCTATCACAGCAGTACTCTGTACTATTGTGTCCTGCATAAACAGACCAAGAAGGAACAACAAGGAAGGAAGGAAGGAAGGAAGGAAGGAAGGAAGGAAGGAAGGAAGGAAGGAAGGAAGGAAGGAAGGAAGGAAGGAAGGAGAGAAGGAGAGAAGGAAAGGAGGGAGGTGGAGCCAAAGGAAAGGTTTTGAAGATAGCATGAGCTAATGCTCTAGCTTGTGGTATTTATTAGGAAAACCATTACACATTTATATATGATGAATATTGGTGGCAGACAGAGGGAAACAATACAGATAGCTTCTTCAAAGGAATATTTTTAAGATATAGAGTCCAGATACAGGTTTGCCAGATTCCTATTACAGGTAAAGCTCAGACATTCCTGGCTACGTGACTGGAGATAAGGATGATGGGGAGAGAGGAAAATGCAGTGCCTTTGTGTCTGGGAAACACAGAAATGCCAATTTGGAGGCAGAAGGTCAACTGTCTATTCAACCAATAAAACAAAAAGTAGAATTTTAGAAATTTGGAGTGCCCACAAATTCTTAAAGGTAGAAGGTCAGGATCCTCTAGTCTATTTTTTTAAACTTTAATTTTATGTTAAAATGGGCTCTCTTGGGGGTAACTGGGTAGCTCAGTGGATTGAGAGCCAGGCCTAGAGATGGGAAGTCCTAGGTTCAAATCTGGCATCAGACACATCCTAACTGTGTAACCCTGGGCAAGTCACTTGACCCCCATTGCTTAGCTCTTACCACTCTTCTGCCTTGGAACCAATAACATGTATTGATTCTAATATAGAAGGTAAAGGTTTAAAAAATATTGGGCTCTCCTTACCTTTGGTTAAGAAGGCATTATCCTAAGCTTTAGGCTTTTTTTGTACTGCTATTTTCAGAGCTAGTTTTGAAGGTCTGCAGGTTTTCAGTGCTTCCACCAGGAAAAGGTATGGTCACTGTTTTTTTGGTCTGTGCTCTGACCTTTACCCAGAAAGGGCCTCTGCTGCTTTGCAGTTTCATTCTCAAGACTCAAAGAGTAAAACTTGGATAATTATAGAAATAAATTTAGCCATTTGAATATAGGACCTTTGATTATTGCCAGTTGCATATATTAAAAAATAGACTTGGAAAAACTAGAGCAAAGAAAAGGAAAATACAAAGACAGATCTTGACACTCTTAAAAAACTACTTTTGTAGGGAATAATAAGAGAAGGAGGAAGTAAAGATTTTGGGTAGGGATCCAACAAGTGAATGATGCAGCCAGTGTGGAGGGGTTGATGGAGCTTCCATTTCAGAAGTTCTCTGGAATGCACAATTACTTTGGGAAACTTTGTAGGAGAGCACTTCTATACCCATAAAAGAAGAAACTTCTGTGAGACTCCGCAGAAAGGGAACTTACACTGGTGGAGTTTAAAGCAGCTCTTCCAGGTATTAATCATCAAAATTCTTTCTTTCTCTCTGACTTCAGGATCCTTGCAAGGGTGGACATTACAGCGATAAAGGCAAAAAAAGGCAGGAAATTTTTTCTATGGTTTGTATAAATTTATAGCACCATAAACTAAAGACTAAAAATTATAATTGAAAAGTAAAATCCTTACTGTAAAATTTCAAATTATGGTTTAAAGATTTTTGTAACTGCTAAAACATCTTGGTGGATTTTGGAGTTTTGTAGGTAGGATTAAGATTGAATGCAAAGAGCACTTGACCCTCTCCCCTTCCTGGAGGGTATTAAATATATTTTGTTCTAGTGGAAGGTGTGTTTACCTATACAAGTAATAAGCAGAACTGAAGCTAATTTGAAATGATTCAACAGAATTTTATTTTTTAGGTAAACTAGTAGCAAAGTCACCTAAATTGAAATAAACCATGCAACTGCAGAAATAAAAGAATATTTAATTGGTATGGTAAGAAATCTGCATAGGAGAGAGTCTGTGGAATGTTAGTCTAAAATATAATTGAGAAATAAGATGAGATGGACTTGAGAAAATAGTGAAAGTAAAGAGAAGTGAGGAGGTAGAAAGGTGGCTCAGTGGACAGAGAGCTAGGCCTAGAGATGGGAGGTTCTGGGTTCAAATATGGCCTCAGACGCTTCTTAGCTGTGTGACCTAAGTAAGTCACTTAACCCCAACCGCCTACCACTCTCTTGCTGTGGAACCAATATTTGTATCAATTCTAAGACAGAATATAAGAGTTTAAAAAAAAAGTTGGCAAGCTTTAATAAAAGTCTACTAGGATACACAAAGAAAGGAAGAAAGAAAGTAGGGATAAGAGAATGTCTAGAAGAGCTAAAGTAAATTGGAGTCTGTTTGCACTGACTGTGTGAATGAAGGGTTTGAAAATAAAAGGTTTAGAGTTTTGGAAAAAGGTTTAAGAAGGATTTGATTCCATTGAGAAAAGAAGGATATGAGAAATTTTTGGAGAAATGCCTCTTAGCAATCTCAGACAACATTCTATCAAGCCATAATTTTTATCAAATGAAAACCATCCAAATAAGTTTTCAACATAAAATTAATTTGAGAATAGCATGCTCGTACTCTATCCTTGAAGGACTAGTCAAAGAACATGTCTCAAAACCTTAAAACCTCATGGCTCCAAAGGAAGGAAATGTATGACTACCAAGAGGAGCCCTTTCTCACTCCCTTACACCTTCTCACAGGTTAAAACTGAAAAAAAAAAAAAGAAGAAGAATCGTGCCTCTGGAGAAAGGTGAGACACACACTTTATCTGCCCTCTTAAAATATCCAGGAGGGGTTGGTCAGAACACAAAGGAACTGACTTGGTTCATTGGGTGATTTTAAAGGAATCAAAAGGGCTTATGGGAAGGTGAAAGTGCTCCCACTAATCTTTGAAAATGAGCTATCTGAAATTGGTGACCTATAAAATTTATTAGTTGTGACTTCAAGCAAATTACTTCACCTCAGTTACCACAGTTCCCTAATCTGTAAAAAAGGATAATGATAGCATCCACCTACAAGGATTGTTGTAAGGATTACATGACATAATCATTATAAAGTGCTTAACCTGGCACATGGTAAGTGATATACACATGTTAGTAAATGTAAGTACTGTGAGAATGAATGATTGATCTTTTTTTCATAATCAATTTCACTCTGTAATTGAGTCTATTCTATAATTACATTCTGTATTCTTTGTAACAGACCTAAGCCTCTTCTTTGTCTCTGAGGGAAGAACCTCATAAGTTCAAATGTTCAGTCTCCATCTCTCACAATTAGATGCCAGTTTATTCTCCCTGTTGATTACTTCTAGTTAAAGAAAAATGCTGAGCTAAAATGTTTACTACTCTCACAACACTTTAACTCTAAGGGAATTTTTAACTGATCACTACTTATAAATCACTTTGTGCCACTTTGTTATCCCTCATCATTTCATTGCCTGAGAAACTCCATGGCATTTGATGTTATCCTGAAGAGCATATAGACTGACCTGACCCCATCTTACCCCCTCACTACCCAATATTGGTCTTGAAGGCAATCAGAATAGAATGTCAGAAGTGATCACCAGGAGCTTTCCCCTGAGAGCAGCAAGACTTGAGACCCCAGGAAGCCGAAGAGCACAGACCTTGGGCAGGGGGATAGAACTGAGAGGGGCAGCACCTCACTGTGACTCATAAAGTAGCCTCACACAAAAACCACTCCACAGCTCTATATACAAAGAATCTGCCCACCTCACTCAGACTTCTGACTGAGAAGGAAAAACCAGCATAATAATGGCAAGCAATGTCCAAGAATTAACTGCCAGAAAGAACAAGAGAAAAGCACTAACACTCGATAACTTTTACACAGAAAAAAAAAAAATCCAGACCACAGAGCAGACAGCAGAGGAAGACACATCCAAACCTATCCCAAAAAATGAAAACTGGTCACAAGCTCTTGAAGAGTACAGTTAGCTACTTGCTGTCCTAATCCCCTCAATTCCCTCATTTTTCTTAGCTGACTTAGTTTATCTATAGGATCTGTTTTATAAGGTTCGTCTCTGCTAAACTAAGTTTATTTAACTTTTATGACATTGAAGGAAACATGGAATTATGAATTTTGTAATACAAAAGACCACAGTACACTTATATCTTATTGTAGTTTAAGTCTCCTAGTTTTTAGCTACTAATGCTTCAGCCTAAGCAGCAGAGATTAAGATGATGCAGTTGAGGCTAGAGTAGCAATATAGGTTCAGTTGTGGGGGCTGCACCATAAGTATAGTTAGCACCAAATAGAGGATTGTGCAGTCAATTATTTGTGCTGAGCCAGTCTGGGGGACTCCATTAAAAAACAACAACTTGTTTTTAACTTAGAATATGTGCCAGGTAGCCTGCTACATGGTAGTGGCTATCCCATCTCCTCATTTGAAATGTGGATCAAAACAAAATATAGTCCAAACTAGATTGTCTTTGTGTCATACGGAAATTGCTCACTCCTATTTACAAAAAACAGAACACAATTAAATCCTGGTCAGTCCACCAGCATGTTTTGTCTTAGCATATTAATAAATTCTGTCTGTCTTACTTCCTGGGTTCCCATAATTGATTAGGGCCCCAAGTACTAATCTAGATTTCTTTTAACACCACAAACCTCCATTTCATACCACTTGCTTTTTTAAAAAATGGTTTATAGTAATGCTAGATATTACTTTCAAAACTATCCTGCTGAAGTAAAAATAGATATGATTAAAAGAGACAGGGAAGGTAATTACATCCTGATAAAAGCCAGTATAGACAATGAGGAAATAACAGTACTCAGTATGTATGCACCAAATGGTATAGCATCCAAATTCCTAAAGGAGAAACTGGCAGAGCTCAAGAAGGAAATAGATAGTAAAACCATACTAGTGGAAGATCTAAATATCCCTCTTTCAGATCTAGATAAATCAAAACTATCCTGCTTCTCTATGCTTCGTTCTGAATTTTCTTGTACTCTCTTTTGTGTAGTTTTAAAAATGTTTCAGTGGCCTTCCCCTACCCCATTATTATTAATAGCCATTATCTCTTCTCCCCCATGAAAAAAAAGAGAAGAGAAAAAAACAACTATAACAAATCAACATAGTCAAGCAAAACATACTGATTCAGAGGCCAGTGTACAAAAATGTATGTCTCTGAACCTTGAATCCTTACCTTTCTGTCAAGAAAAAGGTAACAGGCTTATTTCTAGATTCTCTGGAGACCTATTTGGTTATTACATTGGTTAGAATTCTTCAGTCTTTCAAAACTTTTTTCTTTATTATAATGCTATCATCCTGGTATAAAGAAGTCTTCTGATTCTCCTTCACTTCACTCTGTATTATTTTATGTTATTCTTATATAATTTCTTTCATATTTCTTATGGATCTATTTTTATTCCATTAAATCATATATCACAGTTTGCTCAACTATTCTCCAATTTATGAACATACCCTAAGAGTCTAGTCTGAATTTTCTTCTCCCCCCCTTTTCTTTAATCCTCTTTTTATGATTTAGAAGTTTGTTTTGCTTCAACTGTTTTCTTCTTGTTTCCTCTTAACCATACCCCTCCCTTGACTATTTGTTTTTTTGTTTGTGTGTTTGTTCAACTTTCCTCTTAGTTTCAGCAATATCCTTTCTTTCAGGTTTGTCTGTTCTTCTCACACACCACAATTATGAGAACAAGCAAATTCCACTCCTTCTTCCTCTTTTATTTTCCCTTTTCTTTCCCCTCTGAAAGCCCTCAGAACAGAAATACTGTAAATATACCTCAAGTCTTCTGTTTTTCTTTTCAATTCACTCCATATTCTCTGAAGAGACACTTCTCCCCCAGTAAGACATTAACACTAGAGCATCACTCAATACTTTCCAATTATTCAAATAAATTTACCTTTAAACATTTCTCTTGATTCTTACGTTTTCATTTCTGTTCCTATTGAGCTCTGGACTTTTAATCAGAAATGTTTAAAATTCCTCTATCCCATTAAAGATTCATTTTTTAGTTTTGCAGGGTTAATTGATTTTAAGTCTATCTCCTTTGAAAGCTTAGCCAATTTTTAAAGGGAGAGGCCTTTCAACCCACCAAGTACTCCTCCCAGAAGTGGTTAGGATAGGTAAGAGAAGGAAGAATTCTTGAGTAATTCAATGAGTAATTTCATTGAAATATCTCCTGAGTTTACCTTTCATCAAACTGAATGAGGAATCTAGGGAGTGGTTAATGAGGATTTCAGTAAATTAGGGAAATTATTCTGTAGGACCTACCCACATTTTAAGTCACTGTGATTCTGTTTGATAGATCTGAAACTTGTTATTTAAACTGAAACTTTGTTATATCTTGACTATGGAATTTTGCCTTTGTTTTTGGATTCTATAAAATAAAATAAATACCTTGCCTAAGGAGGGAAGAGTTTTAATTAGCAAGGAATAACCATGTTATGGCTTCCTAGCTGTTCCATGAATAAGACACTGTTGGTTCCAGGCTTTTTCTCTGCTGTCCCCCATGCCTCGTTTGCCCTTCCTCCACAATTCTACCTATTGACCTTTTCCTTTAAGTTCCAACTAAAATCCCATATTCTTCAGGAAGACTTCTCCAGCCATCTTAATTTTAGAGCCTTCCCTTGTATCTATGTTTAAAACCTATTTGATGCTAATTGGTTAATTAATCTTGAGGAAATATTGATAGGTGAATCAATTCGGGGGAAATTTTGTTGATTGATTTTGGGAAGATGGTAACTGATGACTGACATTGGGGGACAATATACTGAATTAGCTATAATTAAAAAGGTTTTCCCAACTCCCCCCAACCACTAAAAATCTGTCATCAAGAGTGAGGGTTGGGATAATAATATAGAATATTATTGAGAGAGTTAGGAGAAGAATATAGACCAAAGTCTATACATTCTACACCAGTGATGGGCAAACTACTTATCTATAAAATGAGAAAGTTTACAACCTTTGAGGTAAGCAGTGCAAATTTTATTTTCTAAATTTTGAAGATGGGAAAACTAACTTCAGAAATATGAAGACATTTGTCTGTCAGTGATGGGCAAACTACGGCCTGGTGGACTAGCGACATTATTCCTAATCTGAAGAATACAATGAGTAGGATACAATACAATGAAACTTCGAAAGAGTTGTCTTAGAAACAGACTGAGAGATGAGCATTTCCTTTCCTTTGGCTCCCTCTTTAAAAAGTTTGCCCATCACTGTTCTACACAATCTCTTTACAGAAACCAAAACATCTTAAACTTATCATGTTCAAAACCCTCCCTTCTACCAAACTTCCCAATTACTGTGAAGGATAACATCATTTTCCTTGACTCCCAGGTTCACAACATTGGAGTCATCCTTGACTTCCCTCTATCTCTCAGGCAGACCCCCAATCCAATCTCTTGTCAAGACCTTTCAACTTCACCTTTTCAACATCTCTCAGAATCTCTCCCTTCTCTCTTCTGACACTGCTTGGTGGGTCAGCCTACCTCAAGTCTTGCCTCACTCCAATACATTTTTAATTCATCCAATCAATCATTTAATAAATATTTTTAGCAACTTCAATTCCCCAGGTGCTGTGTTAAGGGCTGAGGATTCAAAAGACAGTCCTCGTCCTCAAGGAACTCAACAATCTAATGGGAGAGACTATGCAAACAAATATTTGCAAAGCAAGCTACATAGAACATAAAAAAGGTTAAGAATCTTTGTTCTTATGGGCAACTAAATAACTCAAATGATTGACAGCCAGGCCTGGAGGTAGGAGGTCCTAGATTAAAATCTGCTTTCAGATACTTCCTAACTGACTTTTGGGCAAGTCACTTAACCCTAATTACTCAGCCCTGATGGCTCTTCTGCCTTGGAACTGATCAATTCTAAGACGGAAGGTAAGGATTTGAATCTCTGAACTTGAGTATTATGTACCCTGCTATTGATTAACTTATAGCAAATGAGATCCTAGAATTAACAAACATATATTGTGCTTCACATTTATTTGTGCTAAACACTAAAGGTGGGTGTGATAATGAAATTAAATCTGCCCTGGCTTTCCTTAACCTAATCACCAAAGGTGAGAACATCCCCACTTAATTCACAAGTTGGGAGGTCTGTGTGCTAGAGTGGGTGACGAATCAGAATTTACTAACTGCCTCCTAAGCAGTCCTAAGAAAAGTGTCTGTTGTGATTGGACACGTAAACTAAGAGAAAGGCACAAGAAGTGACTCAAAAGAAGCCCCTTTAAAAGGGGGGTGACAATTTCCTGTCAGTCCATTGAGTTTAGTTCAGTTCAGTTCTCTTCAGCCTGGAACTGGACCTGGAGAAACTCTGGCTAGGACCTTGAACTTGGTGAGACTGTTCTTAAATCTTTCCCTTAGAACTACACATGTTGAGTGAAGAAGGCTGATTACCTTAGCCTCCCTGTAGGTACCAGCCTCCCAGAGGCTCCCTTGATTAGGAGAAGTCCTCATGGCTAAACCCCTTGTTAATTGACTTTAGGCTCTCTGGCTGGGCCTCTGAAGCCCTGCCGGAGTAAAGCCAGAAATTGAGTACATAGTCTAATTCTTTAAACTAGATCTCTTGGGGGCAGCTGGGTAGCTCAGTGTATTAAGAGCCAGGCCTAATGATGGGAGGTCCTAGGTTCAAATCTGACTTCAGACCCTTCCCAGCTGTGTGACCCTGGGCAAGTCACTTAACCCCCATTGCCTAGCCCTTACCACTCTTCTGCCTTGGAGCCAATACACACTATTGACTCCAAGATAGAAGGAAAAGGTTTTAAAAAAAATTAATAAAATAAACTAGATCTTTTACTCTACCCTCTTCTCATCTCTCTACTTCCATTCTCTCTTATATTTTATAAATAAATTACTGAAATCATTTTAGAATGGATATTTATTCAATTCTTGGCAACCGCATCTTTAAATATTAATATCCAACCAAAAACCCCTTTTTCACTCTTACAGGGTAATATGAGGGGGTACTGAGCTTCTTCCCACTGCCATGACCCCATTTCTTCTTTAGATAATTTAGGTTAGAATGATACATTTGTCTGAAATCTTTAGTCTAACAAGAAACCTTATCAGCATTTCTATAACCATCATTTCTGAAACAATGTCTTACTGAAAGCTTTAAAAAAAAAAAATGTCTGATGACATCCTTTAGTTTCTAAAGAGAGAGAACTTTTCATCCCAGCAAGGACTTCTCCATGGAGTGATTAGGTAATGATAAGATTAAGACAAGGAAGAAGTATTTGATTAATTTAATTCATAGAATCTTTTATTTAGTTCACCTTTGATGAGGCTAAATGAAGAATCCTTAGAGATAGAGTCCTTAAAGAAGGATTCATTGGATTGTGGAAATTATGTTCTAGAATGTGCCAACAATCACTATTGTTCTGTTTAATAAGTCAGAAAAGGGTTCCTAAATTCTGAACATTTTGCTTAATCTTGGCAGGGGAATTTTTTGTCTTTGTTTCTGAATACTATAAAAATGATTGATTGCCTAGGGAGGGAGCATTTGAGTGAGCAGGGATAACTCTGCCCTTGAAATTTCCTCAAAGCTCTGAATCATCCCTGGATCCAGACCTCCTGGTCTTTGTCTTCACTGCAGGACCTTCTCCAATGTTCTGGAGGTTGTTAACAAGCTGGACCCAATTCAGACTTCTGGCTCCTATCTCCTGTTTGGTCTCCTTCAGCTGAGCCTTCACCTGTTCCTGCCAGTTGTGAGATGGGACTCTTAGACCTTACAGGACATGGCATAACTTTTTGCCATGAAGTTAAGCATTTTAATCACCCGTCTCTCTTAATGGACAACTCTCCAGTCGCTGATACTTTGCCCATTCATTTCTCACTAGTTATCATTCTCTCATACTTTCTCCATTCTAATGATTTGGAAGCCTATTGGACAAATTGGACAAATTGCCTATTGGACAAATCTCACTCCTTTGTCTGCTCCTTTACTTGCATTTTCCTCAGTCCCACTGCCCTAATATCTCACTCCAGATTTACCCATTGTGCTTGTTGGGATGTCTGTTCTACAATGAATAAGCTTACTTTCATCTTAAGCTTTTTCTTTTTCTTCTGCTTCTGTCTTCTTGTTTTCACCAGCAATGGGCTTCCTCCTGTCTTCTTTCACTTATATCCCTCAATATTCCAATGGCAGAGTCTGAATAATCTTTGATCCTCATTATCTCTTCCAGATTCTCCTCTTTCAGCAAACCTTTCCTTTGAGATCCATTCAATCCAAATTTAACACCCAATGAAGATTCCAATAGCCATTACCTACCAACCCCAAAGACATTCTCTTTACTCCAATGAGTTTGATGCCAAGCTTTTTTTTTTTTTCGGGAGTCTTTGAGAAACTAGGAAGGTAGGGCATTTAAAGAATAATAAAATATGGATGTTGAAATCTTATCAACAATAGTGTAATAGGTATAGGCTTTAAAGGTATAAAGGCAGAATTTTGCAGGTAGATTAGGGAAAGTCTTGGCTGGAAGTCATGGACATTCTGTATAGAATGCAGGAGTTAGGGAGGAGAGAGCTAAGCAACAGACATTGCTGTTTGTGAGGGGTTTGAGGCAGAAGTACAATCAGCAGTCCCTATTTGACCTGGGATCTTGGAGATTGGTGAAGGTTGTAAAGGCTGAAGATATCATCCTGCAAGTCAATTCTGAGTAGGGAAGTGGCCTGTGGTTCTGGTGGACAGTCTGCAGACATCTCTCCCTACCTGGTTACTTTGGATCATCAGCTGTGGAGGAGTTGGTTCCTGGTATTCTGAAGACATCTCTGGAACAGTTGTGAGACCCCAAATCCAAGCCCTTTTCCTCAGATCCTTAGCCAAGCTGTCAAACCTTCCAGAAGCCAAGTTGGCTAAGGAACTTACCCTTTTTGACTCCAGTCCTGGGCAGTAAGATATAGTTTCACCTTGCCCCCTCTCCTATCCTCTCAAAAGACAATTAAACTGTTTCTCTGTGTGTTTTTCTTCATACCTTGAAGTTTCCACAGTGTGTATTTATTATACTCTGAGTTTATCCCTTGTCTAAGAGAAGCAGGGTGACAGGCCTAACTGCCACTTCTGTCAACAGTCTTTTCTTTAACAGTAAACCCAGTCTCCCTAACTTAAGTCCCCATCTTTTGTCATTGCTGTCTCCTACACACCCTTCTGAACCCACATATAGTATTTAAGTTAACTCCCCTGGTTTTACCCATAAGAGTTGGAAATGGAGTGGAGTCAGTCTATTTCATTCCTATGACCTAAGTCTCTGCTCCATCTCAGCTACACAGAAATGTTCATCCCCTTAATCTTGCCCTCATCCACAAGTGTTGCACTTTCATGTTCATAAATTCTGAAATTCCTTTGAAAGGAACTATGATATGGGGAGGATAGGGAACGGCTGAGACACTTATAAATAAATTGTATTAATAAAAATTAATTAAAAAGTTAATCTGACACCTTAGATCCACAGCAACTGTTATTGTCCCCAAACCTCTCTCTCTCTCTCTCTCTCTGCTAAGATTAAGTACTGTAATGATTAAAAATGATAAAAGCTGAAGTTATGAAGGAAATTAATAGTTTAATTAAAGCCATGTTAATAAAATAATTTGGACAACCGCACATGACTACTTTTAAAAATGCTGCCTGTCCATATCTCCACCCATCTTCCTTAGTCTCACACGCCACAGAGCCCGTCTCAGGCCCAACCTCCGAATTTAAGTCGAGCTCAACGTTGGTTCCCGTTGTCTGACATAATCACGTCAGAAACCAGAAACCCATTGGATCACAGGAAATGTAGTCTCAAAGTTCCCCACATTTCCACAGGAAGTTTGTAAGACACTTTTAAATGGCACCTCCCTGAATTCCAAACAACACAGTACAAATGGGAGATATAATTTTTTTTATCTTTAGTAATGTTTTATTTTTTCCCAATTTACATGTAAAAACAATTTTTAGCATTCATTTTCTAATATTTTGAGTTCCAAATTCTCTCCCTCCCTCCTCTTCTCCTTCTCCCTGAAATGGTAAACAATTTTATATAGGTTATATGGGTACTATCATACAAAAAAAGAAATAGGATTTTTTTTAAATAAATTCTTTTTTAAAAAACCTTACCTTCTGTCTTAGAATTGATATTAAGATGTTGGTTATACAGCTAATGTAAGAGGGAGATTTTAGATATTTTATAGATATATATTTAAGGTGTGGCCGCCAGGAATCAATAATTCAGATTGATTCCATAATTAAAATAGACCCAAGTCAGGATCGGGTTTAAGGTAGTTTATTTACAATTAGGAAGGGTAGAAAGTAGGGAAATAGAAAGAGGGAGAGGCTAGTCCGGACCTGCAGAGGCCTGGACAGAGAGAGGGTTAAAAGGCTAATTAAACTAAATTACACACCACAAGGCCTTAGCAATCAGAGAAGCAAGAGCCTACTTAAGGTAGAGTCTGGAAAATGCCAAGGCAGGCCAAGGAAGTCAGCCTTACTTACCCACATGACAATTCAGAGTGGAAGCAGCCTGAGGTCTCACCCAAGATCTTTCAGCACCAAGTTCAAAGCACGAACTGCCTCAACAGGAAGTAATCAACATACTTGAAGAGATAGTGTCTCTCATCACTTCCTATGGGTCCACCTCTAATTCAAGTGGACAAATGGTAGCCTCTACACTGATTTGGACTGCCCAAAAGGCAGTCCCTTGTTCTTGATTTGTTACCTATTGTCACGTGTGGGTAACTCATCTCCCCTCCCCACTAAGGGAGGTGGGGATGACATCATCTCTGATAGTAGAGTTTTGACCATGAATGGGTTTAAGCTAATTCTATTCACACAATCCCCCCTGATGAACATATTGGGTGTCTAGTCACCCCAAGTGATCATTTTACATAATCATCTTATACCCACAAAGGTCTTCTAACTATGATAGTTAAAGATAAGAGGGGAATGGAAGAGAGAGAAGACAAAACCAATGTTTGCTAAGCTCACTGACAAGAAACCAATTGGGGACAGCCTCCTATTGGTATAACATGTACATTTAAAGTAACTGTTCAAACTCCATCAGTCCAATCATTTGTACCCAAAGTTCATCCTGCATCACTCGATGCAACAAACCCCATCAGTTCAATCAGTTGCAACCCAAAGTTCATTCTGGATCTCTTGATTAAATGTAGATTCTTCAGGCATCTCTCTGCAAACAGTTCATTCTCTGGATTAAGGAATCAGCAAGTTTCTTTCCCTGAGAAATTTTCTCAAACAAAAATCAAAAAATTAAATCTTGGATTTAATAAAAATACAATTAAATCTTGGATTTTATAAAAATACAATCCCCCCTAATGTGGGCATTTAAAAAGAAATACCCAGATCAGCCCAGGATACATGGTTGAGTTATGGGGTTGTATAAATCAATTCAAAAGAAAAAACAAACGTATAAAAAAAATCAAAATAGAAGAAAATGAAACTTTGGGAGAAAGAAAACATTTAAAATCAGAATCAAAATATCAAAAGCTATGTATATAAAATTTCTGAATAAACAAAAGAAATTCATAACAGGCCCTTGTATTAGGGTCCAATTAATGTAATTGCCATCCTACTAGTCTGTAGGGCACAATGTAGTAATACCGCACTTACAGCCAACACTACAGGAAGTTGCCATTCTATAAGAGAGAAAAAAGGACCAGATTTACATGCAAGGGAAGTGCCTGTCATTTCCTTCACTCTCAGGAATATATGGGTGAGCCAGATGATGGCCAACCTGTGGTACCTGATTGGCAGTGTAGTTTGAAGAGTCCTACATCTTAACATATGTTAAGTGTCACAACTTCGATTCTTACACTGAGTTCAAGTCCTTAGTGTTGGCGTGGGAGTACCTCAATCCCACTTGTATTTGCATGATCTTTTTTACCTTGTGCTCCTTGGCACTGTGCAGATGTTCTCATCAATCCCATTGGGATTGGTTGGTCGGTCTCCATGACCTTTTGCTTTCTTAGCACTATTAACGGCTCTTGTGCTCCCTTCTCCTGGAATCAGACAGAAGCATTAATCACAGTATCTGAGGCCAGATTTAAACCCAGCTCCTCCCAACTCTAGGCCAGGTTCTCTATCTACTGAGTCACCTAGATGCCTCCAAAAATAAATTCTTAAATATAAATTTTTGGTCCTACAAAATAGTATTTAAACTAGCTGGTTTAAGTTTATTTGACTCTGTACCATAAAAGACTATGAACAGGCTAATTTTTTTTAAACCATTACCTTCCATCTTTTGAAACTCTGAATAAGTTTGATCATTCTATCTTTCCCATTGTCCCTAATCCCATTTTTTATCCTCACTGTGACCCCCAAGTGTCTCAATCCTTTCCAGATCACCATCCCTACAATACCTATTTGCTCTTTCTTTCCCAATATCTGTGAACCAGTTCAGCTCCATTATCTCTTAGACTGTAGTTCCTTGCTTTCTTGTTCTATTGCCAATTATGCCCTGCCAAACTCCAACCTTAGATTACTGCCCTCATCTACTGCCTTCACTCCTATTCACTTGCTGAATGGAACTGGAGGAAATGAAGCCATGCTAATTGATTGGACCCTTTAGAAATGTATGCTATACCACCTCAGCTAGGTCCTCACTACAAGAATACAATCTTTTTATATTTCAGTAATTAATTCACTATTGTACTCATTATAGCAGTAATTCTAAAACCTTGAAAACTACCCATTTCTCTAAGAACTCTGGATCAGGCATCCTTGAGGAATGTATTGCCAGGAGCAGCTAAGCTAGAGATGGAAGGTCCTGGGTTCAAATATGACCTGAGACATTTTCCTAACTGTGTGATCCTGGGTAAGTCACTTAACCCCCATTGTCTAGCCCTTACCACTCTTCTGCTTTGGAACCAATGTACAGTATTGATAATAAAATGGAAGGTAAGGTTAAAAAAAAAAAAAAAAGAATGTGTTGCCAAGCTCATCTTCCCTCAGCAGCCAACTATTCTACTGTACATTATATCAACTCCTTCATGCCCAGACTACATCAACTTTTGCTACCTTATTGTATCAAAGGGGTGGAAGACGACTCTTGCCACATCAGTCAATGTATAATATTATCTTTCGATCTGGAAGCATATCTTTTGCTATGTCATAGATTCCAAAATAAGCTGCTCTATAGATATATATAAGGATAGATGAAAATATAGCTATATGCAAAGTATGTGAATAAAAATATGTGTTAACATTAATAATATATCACACAATTAATTATAAGTATAATAATTATATAATCAAATAATTATAATTAACAATACAATGGTACCTTGACACACAAACACCTTAAGTCACAAGTAATTTGGGATACGAGCAGTCACAATTGAGATTTTTAGCTTTAAGTCACAAGCATATATTTGAATCATGAGCTTCCACCACCCTTCACTAGATATCTTGCTGAACATTTGGTTTCACGAGTTATACAAGGCTGTCTCATTTAGTTCAGTGTTTATCTGACCATGCAAGCATCATTACTGTATAGTGTGATAATTAGATTAAGTCTACACTGCCCATCTTTAGATTTAATCACCAAAGGTGAGAGCACCTCCAATTTTGGGAGGTCTGCAACCCACATGTGCTAGAGTGGGTAAGGAATCAGAATCAACTGACTGCCCCCTAGGCAGTCCTAAGAGAAGCCTGTTGTGATTGGACATGCAAACTAGGGGAAGGCACAGGAAGTGATGCATAAGTGACCCCTTTAAAAGGAGAAGGTCTTCTGCTGGAGAAGGTCTTCAGGTGAAGAGGGCTGCTGGTGAAGGAGCTTTCCTTGTTCGTGGAGGAGTGCTGGCTGGAAAGCTGAGACCTTAGTGAGACTGCTTTCAATATCTTCTTTAGATGTCCACGTGGTGAGTTTAAAGACTGAATCTTCCTGAACTTCTCTTAAGGAACTTCCCTTTAATAGACTCTGGCCCTCTGACTCTCAGCTGAGGGTTAATTAGATCTACCTGGATTAATTAGAGGGTATTAGTAATTTACCTACTGTGTTAGATTCTTATTCCTTATTTCTTCTATCTCTTCTCAATTGTAAATAAACTTCCATAAAAGTCAATTTTGACTTGAGATTATTCTTGAGGATTGATAATTGTTCAGTCCTCTGGCAACCACCTTCTAATATAGTCGACCAAAACCCTTTTTCCCTCTTACAATAGAGAGCCACTAGGAGATCAATCTTGATTTGGAAATTTTAAAAAGTCATTATCTAGTCTCTCTAAGAAATCCCCATAATCAAGATAATTGATACTCCCATATCTGCCCATGAACTCGTCTTTGTTGACTTTTCTGGTGTTTTTATCCTGCTTGCCAATTTGATGAGTAGAAGGTGAAACTTCAGAGTTGGTTCCATGTACATTTCCAGATCCATCACTTTGACTTTGAGTTTCTTCGTATAAAAACTTCCTTCTCTTTTGGGTAATGGCTCTTGGTCTGGAATTTCTTTAAAAGTTAGTTTTAAAAGATTAACTTTCTCCTGGGACAATGAAAAATGAGGTGATCTGAGTTTATGAGGTCAAGCTTTTATGGGGAATGCAAAGGATGAAAGAAATATGGGCTTCTTTATCTAGTTCTTGAATAAGGAAATTGAGGGAAGGGACCCTCCTGAAATTTTTGGAATCCAAGAAAGAATAGTAAGGTAAGACTTGGGGATAGGGAAATGGAAGATGGGTCATAGTACAGACTCTGCTGCCATTATCTAATGGTGAGACCTTGGGCAAATAAATTACTTCTCTAATCTGAAACTGAATCTGTAATCTATAAAACAAAGGAGTAGTATCAGATTGCTAGTGAAACTTTGCTTCCAGAAGGAGTCAAGATGTGGAGTGAGAGGAAGAATTTTAGCCCAGCTCACCTAGCTCTACCACTCTAATCCAGGTAGATCTAGAAAATGCACCAAGCTGAATTCTGATTGGAGAAATCCCAGAAGAAGTCATAGTGTGTAATTTTTCCAGTCCAGAATAGCTTAAGAAGCTGGATGGGGATGGGGAGAGGCCAGGGGGAGGTCTGAGAGGTCTATGGACATTGAGATCCGAGTTGGTGAGGAGCACAGCCCTGCAAGAGCTTCAGCAAGCCTTCTAGCACCCATGGACTGACAAGGCCTGAAGACTGAGACAGGGCAGCAGGACAGAAAAAGATCCTGCACCAGGTGCAGGAATGGGGGCCATCTGGCACCTCTAGAGCCACCACTCAGTTTGAGGTCACAGATCCAGAGGAGCAGTCTTGAGTGTGGGTACCAGCTGTGTACTGAGTAAGGCACATGTTGCAGAAATATACCTAGATGGCTCTGATCCCAGAGGCAGAGCAGCAACTCATTTCTAGCCTTTCACCCAGCACCATAAACCTACAGAAGAGTCCCAGATCAAAGAGGAGCCAGAACTCCTGTCCTTCTAAACTTGCAGAGCCTCCCATTTGCTAACAGGATCTGAGTCCAGCATTGTCTGTTGAAATTCCCAACTGAGGCCAAATCAATAGATTCAAACCTGGGTCACTAGGGCAGTGAACAGACCTTGTCTGTATTATCTCGTTTTGGGAGCACTGAAAACTTGCAGGTCCCCACAAGAACTGTGATAGCAGCAGAAGGCTATTTATAATAATAGCTAACACTTAATATATAGTGCTTTTATTTAGATAGTGCTTACTCTGTGCCTAGCAATTACCTCATTTGATCCTCATAGCAGCCCTGGGAAGTAGATGCTGTTGTTATCCACATTTTTAGAGGAGGAAACTGAGGCAGGCAGAGGTAAAGTAACTTGACCAGACCAGAGCTCAGCACTAATACTGAATCCAAGAAATAGGCCTGAAGAACTAGCAAACAAAAAAAGGAACCCAACAAAGGCACTATTCTGGTGACAGGGAAGCTCAGGGCAGAAATTCAGAATAAAGGGACTGAAGAATATCTATAAGCAAAACTTCAGAGAAAAATGCAACTGGGACACTAGTCTAACAAGAATTCCTAAAAGAGATTAAACAAAAAAGCAAAAAGATTCTTTTAAAAACCAAATAGACCAGTAGTAGAAACAATTGGAAAAGAAATGAGAGCTATAGAAGAAAGTCATGAAAAGATATTTTACAGCTTTGTAAAAGGGATGCAGAATGTTCCTTTTTTAAATGATATAATTGGTGATGTCTTTTGACTTGAGCGTAAATTAAATTTTTTAAAAATTGAATTTTTAATTTTTTAACATGTTACAATTTGTAATAATAATTTTCTGACATTTCATAATCCATGTTCTCTCCCTTTCCCTTCCCCAAGACAGCAGGTAATATGATATATGGTGAAAATGTGTTATCCTATAATACATATTTCCATGTGCATAACGTTATGAAAGAAGACACATGTCGCTTACACTAGAGAAAAAATGATAACAGAACATTTCTAAAGAAAATAACTCCTTAAAATTAGAATTGGCCAAAGAGGTACAAAACTGTACTCAAGAAAATGAAATGGAACTCCAAATGTTCATTTCAAAATGAATACTGTAGCCAAAATCTAGAGCCCTCAGGTCAAGGAGAAAATAGTAAAAGTAGCAAGAATCAAAAAATGTGAGTAAAGTGGAATCACAGTCAGGATCACACAGGATTTAGTTTTTTATTTTATTTTTTATTTTTAAAAATATTTTTCCATGGGTACATGATTCATTTTCTCCCCACCCCCAAACCCCCCGGAGCTGACAAGCAATTCTATTGGGTTATATATGTGTTATCACTTGATACCTATTTCCATATTATTCATTTTTATAAAAGAGTAATCTTTTAAAACCAAAACCCCAAATCATATACGCATATAAACAAGTGATAAGTCATATGCTTTTGTCCTACACCCAAAGTTCTTTCTCTCAATCACACAGAATTTAGTAGCCACTTGCATATTGTAAGAAATAAAATTAATATAGAGTGATAAAATTAAAAATATCATGGTTTCAAAGGGTTTATTGAAAGCCATTAGAAAAATGAAGCCACGTGCCTGTTAAGAGTTAGTTTAAAAAACTGCTGGGAAATTTGGAAAGCAATATGGGAGAGATTAGGTTTAGATCAACATCTCACACCCTACACCAAGATAAATTCAGAATGGGTGAATGACTTGAATATAAAGAGGGAAACTATAAATAAGTTAAGTGAACACAGAATAGTATACTTGTCAGATCTCTGGGAAAGGAAAGATTTTAAAACCAAGCAAGAGTTAGAGAAAATTACAAAGTGTAAATTAAATGGTTTTGATTATATTAAACTAAAAAGCTTTTGTACAAACAAAAACAATGTAGTCAAAATCAG
>NC_058133.1:226068919-226132749 GCF_016433145.1 Gracilinanus agilis | reverse complement strand
AAGGAAGGAAGGAAGGAAGGAAGGAAGGAAGGAAGGAAGGAAGGAAGGAAGGAAGGAAGGAAGAAAGGAAGAAAGAAAGGAAGAAAGGAAGAAAGGAAGAAAGAAAAATGGGAATTGGCCTCAGACCCTGGAAGAACTCAAAAAGGAATTAAAAAATCAAATAAGAGAGGCAGAAGAAAAATGGGGAAAAGAAATGAAAGTAATGCAAAAAATTAGTTTAAAAGGTTTAACATAGTAACTCTCTTATGATTAATATAATACATACACTTAAAATTATTACTCAGGTACTCCTAGGACTACATTCTTAATCTGGTTCCATACACAGAGTCTTGCCTGGGACTATATTCTTAATACAAGTCACCCAGTTATATATTCTATAGCTCTAAAATTATAATTTGCCCACACTCTAAGCATTGACCAAGGCATTGATTACTGATCTTCTAATTACAAAACATTGACAAAATCCTTGAGTTCATTAGAAGTGATTTTTCACAGGAAGTCTTTGAATTCTCAGTGCAAGATTTCCTGGTGTCAGCTACCAAGCAGATTCTTGCAAAATCCAGAATGGATAAAGTAGAGAGAGGTAGCTCCAGCAATACCACCAGAGGCAAAATACTTCCAAAGCTGTGCATGGTTGTCTACTCTTTCTAAAAACATCTGCTTACATTTTCCTCAAAGGCAAAGGTAAGGGTCTGAGTAAGGAAATACTTGAAGACTTTTGCAAGTTACTCTGCCAGAAGAAAAGTACCCCCTTGTTCCTTTGGAAATCAGACTATATAATCCATTATCCCCTTCAACCACTTATCAGCAGCAACATATTTACTACAGCATCCTGACCCTGCAGTAGCAGTTTGACTCTCTTGTCTAGGCATTGGAGGCATCAGTGATGCCACAGGCCAGTAGTTTGTTCCACCATGGTTACAGGTTGAGCAAGTGGTGGAACCAGAGACAGAAAGGAGGGAGTATGTTACTGCCTACAAAACCCTTTGCTGCAGCTCATACTAAAAGGTTTCTAAGACTCCAAAGCTTTGTAGGGCCCAGAAACAATTCCTGTAAATTTGCAGCAAGTTTATTGGTGTGCTCTTCTTTATAGGAGTATCAATTATCTTGACCATGCGACTAGATATTGACATTTTAAAATTTTCAAATCAAGATTGATCTCCTGGTGGCTCTCTATACAGTAAAATATTGGATATTGTGTGTTTTTACAATAATCCCCCTTAGACCAAAGACTAGTCCTCACCTCTGCCCTTGCTGTTTAAAGTAGTAAGAGTTCACAACCATTTCACTGAAAAAAGAAGCAAGAGCATTCCTATCTAATCCCTGGATACCACCAATTCTCTTCAGAGCTCTATTTCCATTTTTCTAGCTGCTCTTCCCAATGTAGGCATCTCAGTGACACCTTAAATTCAATATATCTGAAATTGAATTTTTCCCCTAACCCTATCCTTACTAATGTCTATATTTTTATTATGGCATCACCAGGTTCCTGACCGTCAGATCTTTAACCCTATGTTTCTTATCTTGAACATCCAGTTTTTCTTCCATGGAAGTACTTCTCCCCTCTCCAATTTTCTTCTCTTGTTAAGAATGTAATAATGGGGCAGCTAGGTAGCACAATGGATAGAACACTAGTCCCAGAGTCAAGAGAACCTGAATTTAAATCCTGCTCCAGATACTTGTTAGCTGTGTGATCTTAGGTAAGTCATTTAACCCTGCTTTTCTCAGTTTCCTCATCTGGAATCAGATGATGAACCAAAAAATGAGCTAGAAAATAAAATGGTAAACCACTCCAATAACTTTGCCAAGAAAATCCCTAATGGGGTCATAAAGAATCATGACTAATTAACAAAACAACATCATTCACAAACACTTTACAAAGAAGTAAAAAAGAAAGAGAAAGAATTATATATAAAACTCTGACCTTCTGTAACGTGCAGGGGTAATATCTTTCTCATCTGTCCCCTCCTCCCCCTATTATAACACTTAACCTAAGAAAATATATAAGGGCTTGAACTAAGGTGGAACCATAAGCACCACTTTAGTTTAAGCCCCATCTTTACTGTGCATTGGTTCCAAGACAGTAAAGGCTAGGCAATGGAAGTTAAGTGACTTGCCCAGGGTCACCTAGCTAGGAAATGTCTGAGGCCAGATTTGAACCCAGGACCTCCTGTCTCCAGGCCTGGCTCTCTCTCCCCTGAGCTGTGTAATTACAATTTGAACCCTAGAACTATAATTCCCAGCATCCCATATTCCTTTTCACATGACATGCTAACATAGAGAGGATATAAATTTTGGGTAGCTCTTCCTGTGATCAAGTTTGGTGGAGGTAGTGCGAGGTGAGCTAGCAGGAGAACTTACTCATGTGGTCTTATTTCTATTAGATAATTAGGTTTTTATACTTCTATTCCTTTTTTATTGCTTCTACTTCAAGTGATTATTAATAAACTTTATAAAATATAGTACTTGGAGTTATTGATATTAATTTAAATCCTACAGAGCTACCCAGCTGTCCCTACTATTCTCTTATTATTGTTAAGGAAACAGGTAGTTAAGTGACTTGCCCAGACTCTAGTGAAATAAAATCCTCCCTTCAAAGGGAGGTAGATTGTTTGGGAAAGGCCTAGATGGACAGGAGATGAGAAACACCCACCTAGAGACCTCCTCAGGACCAGCAAAGCACAAAACCCTGGAACTTTTGAAACCAAATTTATTTTGTTAATTTGGGTAAAGGAAAAGGGTAGGAAGGTTCCTAAAACTACAGATCTAACCTCCACCCAACTTCTACACATCTCTCAAGAGGAACTCTTCTGTTGCTTCTATAGGCCCTGCCTATCCACTCCCTGCTCTTAAAAAAACCCAAAAGCTATCTGACTATCCACTAATTTAGCTACCCAAATTGTCTTTAAGAAGGATAAGGATAAGGAGCCTGGGGCTGGCTTCCTAGGTAACCCAGAGTCCCAGGTGACAAACCCTTGGGATTACCTTAGGCAAGTGGATCTCTGACTGGTAGCTGTCAAACAGGTGGATCTCTGTACTCCAGGGAAAAAGACTGTCTACTCCAAGGCAAATTCTCCAACCCAGGAATCCCTAACCTTTCCACAAGATTAGTTCTTCCCAGGGAAAATGCCAAAGCAAAATCTTCCTTCCAGCTCAATGGAAAGCTAGATTAGGAGTGACAGTTAAAAACCAGTCAAATCCCAAGATCTTCCTCTTCTTGCAGAATCTTTTCCCCCCAGGGCTTGTATCAAAATTTTCTTCCTTTCCTCTTTAAAGACAATCCATACTTTTCCCTTATCCCTTGTATATTCCTACACTAGTAAGTGTGTGAGATCAGATTTTAACTTCCCTATTCTAGAATCTTTCTGATCCTAAGCCCAGTACTTCATGCATTTCCCCACTTAACTGCATCGTTATCCCCATTTGGAGTTTTCTTGGCAAAGACATTGGAGATGTCTATTTCCTTCTCCAGTTCATTTTACAGGCATGGAAACTGAGGCAAACGGGGTTATGTGACTTACACAGGGTCACACAGCTAATGTCTGTGGCCAAATTTGAATTCAGGAAGATGAGTCTTCCTGACTCCACACCTGGCACTTTATCCATTGCACCATGTAGCTGCCCTGGTTATTTCTCTACAGCCTACAAACATACTCATATTTCCCCTATCCTTCAAAAATTCTCAGTTGATCTGTCCACTTCAAATAGATATGACCCCATATTTCTCCTTTCCTTTAGGACTAACCTCCTTGAGGAGGCCATCTACATCCAGTGCCTCTATTTCTTTTCTATCAGTCCCTTTTTTTAAGTTAAAATTTTTTATTTTTAATATTTTATTTTTTTCCTCAACTACATGAAAAAAAATTTTTTTAACCTCAATTGCCAGTTCTTTTCCACCACAAAAAGAGCTGCTATAAATATTTTGTAAAAACTGGTCCTTTTTTCTTGTTTTTAATATCTTTGATTACAAACCTTGTAGTAGTATTGCTGGGTATGTACAGTTTTATGGCCCTTTAGGCATAGTTTCAAATTACTCTGCAGAATGATTGGATCAGTTCACAACTCTACGAGCAGTTCACTAGTGTCCTGATTTTGCCACATCCCCACCAGCATTTATTATTTTCCGTGCCTGTCACATTAGCCAATCTGATAGGTGTGAGATGATACCTCAGAGTTGTTTTGATTTGCTTCTCTAATTAAGAACAATTTAGAACATGTTTTCATGTGATTATTTATAGCCTTGATTTCTTCATCTGAAAAATGCCTATTTATATCCTTTGACCATTAATCAATTGGTGAATGATTTATATTTTTATAAATTTGACTCAATTTTCTATATATCTAAGAAATAAGGCCTTTATCAAACTTGCTATAAATATTTTTTCCAAGGTTTCTCTTTTTCTTCTCATTTTGGTTTTGTCTATGCAAAAATCTCTTAGTTTAATATAATCAAAGTTATCTATTTTACATCCTATAATCTCTTTTTTGGTCATAAATTCTTCCCTTATTCATAGGTTTGACAGATAGACTATTCTGTGCTCTTCTAATTTTCTAATAGTAGTACCTTTTCTGACTAAATCATGTATCCATTTTAATCTTTATCTTAGCATAGGGGGTGAGATATTGGTCTCTGCCTATCTTTTTTTTCCAGTTTTCCTAGCAGTTTTTGTCAAATAGTAATTTCTTATTCCAAAAGCTTGGATCTATGGTTTGTCAAACACTGAATAACCCTGTCAATCTCTTTAAACTGTTCACTCCAAAGTTGCCTCTTAAAGTTACCAAAGTGACCTCTTAATCCATTGCCCTTCTTCTTGACCTTCCAGTAGCTTAATCCTGCCATCCTACATCCTACATCCAGGTACCAATGACTTACACTATGTTAGGAAATAGTTGGTTGTCATTCTTTGTACACAAAGAGGACCAAAATGACATCACAGGCAATATCTTTTGGCTCTTGCATGAATTGAATTTAATTGAGACAGAGTTGCACACAGTCTTCAAACTCATTCTCTCTTCCAGAGTCATTGAAGTCCGGTGGCAAGGTGAAAGTCAAGATAACTGGTGGTGGCTTAGAATGCATTGGATGACCATGGCTTCGTTGGCGTTTGACCAAGCTCTAAGGGCTCCTAGAGCTTGCTTGAGTCACCTTCATGGCTGTTGGAACAAATTGTTCCCATCAGCCCGTTCTAATGGGGATAGATACCCCACCAGCTCATCAATGAGTTTGAGAACTGTTGGTTACCTTCATTCTCATTTAGCCCATCTGCCAGACACTTTTACCAGGGTGTAGCTTCTGTCTTCTGTCCAGCTTCTTGGAGCCACAGGTAGAGTAGGGGGGCAGGTAGACATCAAAGGAAGATGAGCAGTTCTGAAAAGGGCTCAGCAAACTCCCACACCAGAGGTACTAGTCTTCCCAAATACACCCATATATCTCAAATGAGCTATGACACTTAGGAAGAAGAGCAGCTAGCACGAACTAAATATATACAAAAGAAATAAACTGCTAAAGGCCATCTAAAACTGTACTTGAACATATGACATTTTTCCTCTTCAAGATTCCTTTAAATGTTACTTTACAGGGGGCAGCTGGGTAGCTCAGTGGATTGAGAGCCAGGCCTAGAGACAGGAGGTCCTAGGTTCAAATCCGGCCTCAGACACTTCCCAGCTGTGTCACTTGACCCCCATTGCCTACCCTTACCAATCTTCCACCTATAAGTCAATACACAGAAGTTAAGGGTTTAAAATTTAAAAAAAAAAACCTGTAAAAAAAATGTTACTTTACATTATCTCCTGGGGTAGGGACATATTTAAGGACAAGAGAGGAATATGTCATTTTGGACATCTCTCCCTCTCCCTCTCTCTCTTTCTCTCTACCTGAAAAAAAGATATTAGATTAATGTGAAATTAAATAAATAAAAATTCTTTCTCTCAGATTTTTGTGACTACGATGCTGTTGTTGTTGACATTCAGTCATGTTAGACTCTTTGTGATCTCATGGACCATAGCTCCCCAATACTGTCCATGGGGCTTTCTTGGCAAAGATTGCCATCTCTTTCTCCAGTGGATGGAGACAGAGGTTAAATGACTCACCCAGGGTCACACAGCTAGTAAATGTCTTAGGTCAAATTTGAACTCATGTCTTTCTAATTCCTGGTCCAGGAATTCCCTAAACCCACCAACTGTCTCTAAGGCAAAGAGAGTAATTTGCCCAGGGTCACAAGATGTTCAGAATGATGTTAATCTTTTTTTCTTTTCTTTCTTTTTTTTTCCCCACTTGTGATCTACTGTACTTTATCACAATTGTGAAATTGCCCCACAGGAATTATTGACACTTCAAATACATGAATGGCTGTCTATGTTCCTTAGAAAGACTTTTATTCAGTTTATCTTTTTTTTTTTTTATCAATGTTACTGGTAACCTGAAATTCCATCATTAGTGTTTTATTCCCCTTGATAAAATGAATTTACAATAAAAATATTGATGGGAAGCCCAAAATGAAATAATTTATTTTGTACCACTCTACTTAGTATCACTCTACTTAGGTTCAAAAGTTACATTGAGCAGACATGACTATTTTCCCATCATATTGTTCTCTTTCCTTTTACAATCAAATACCTAGAAATATTTGTCTAACCCAGTGATGGGCAAACTTTTTAAAGAGGGGACCAAAGGAAAGGAAATGCTCATCCATCAGTCTGTTTCTAAGGCAACTCTTTCGAAGTTTCATCATATTGTATCCTACTCATAGTATTCATCAGATTAGGAATAATATCTTGTGGCCAGATAGAACATTTCAGGGGCTGCATCTGGCCTGTGGGCTGTAGTTTGCCCATCACTGATCTAACCCATTGCCTCAGTTTCCTACTTACTGTTCAGCCCCACAATTGTAATGAAATGGCACACTCCAAAGTTAATATAAGGATTCCTTTAATTACCAGTTTTGATAGACTTTGATCAGTTCCCATCCTTGCTTCTCTGTGGTATTTGACAGAGGTAAATGCTGTTATTAGCCCTATTTTACATATGAGAAAACTGAGGCATTAAGTTAAATAACTTGCCCAGGATCACCTAGATATCAAGAACCTAAGGCTATATTAGAATTCAGATCTTCCAGGCTTTAGGCTGGCCAGTATAATCCAGGGTGCACCCTTGCTATCTCTTATCTGCTTTACAAAAACCACCTCATTTGATAGAGGAACTGGTACCTCAGTCACGTCCTTTCCTACCCGATTACACTAAAGACTTCAGGGAATTTCCCCTTGATGAGGTGTGGGATCTCTCTTGGTTCAACCAAGATTTTTACTCCTAAAAGAAGAGTTCATTTACTCTGTGGATTGTCTGATATATATTCTTATACCTCTACTTACTCTGATTTCTGTTTGCTATCACTTTGGATAAATGTGTCTTTTTGATTTTTGCTATTTTTGTTCATTATGGAACTGGCATTAGGTGAGAAGGAGGTTAAACCTTGGATATAGAGTGTGGACATAGAGTTCCCCATTAAGGGAGAGCAATCGGGAATGCAGCTTGAACCTAAAAACTATTTTCTCTAGACTAACAATATTTTTTTGAGGGGAAGAGGATAGATTTAATTCTAGGAATAGAGTTGGCCAACCTCTGATCTAGAGTGGCTCAGTGACTGACACTTTTTAGCTATGTGACCCTGGCCAAGACACTTAATTGCTGTCTGCCTCAGTTTCCTCAAACGTAAAATGAGGAAAATAACAGCATCTACTTTGTAGGGTTGTTGCAAGATCAGATGAGATATTTGTAAAGTGCTTAGCACAATGCTTGGCACACCCCTTCCTTCCAACTTCCTGGTTTCTTAGTAACAGGAATGAAAGTCTTCCTTGGACAAGGGAGAATGGAATAAACTTTATTTTTTTAAATATTTTTCCATGGTTATATGATTCGTGTTCTCTCCCTCTCCTCTTCCATCTCCCCTCTCACAGCTGACAAGCAGTTCCACTGGGTTAGGAATAAACTTTAAAGAGATTTATTCATGCTATGCTGTGAGACACATCTAATCAGACCCATGTGGACATGGTCAAAACACACTACATACACCCTTTATACAACATTCTTTGCAGTTCTTGTCAAATACTTAGTCTTTAACCAAGGACTTACCCAAGTAGTTATTGCCTTTAGATTTATTGAACTCTGGTATGATCTATTTTATTAGTTAACCTCTATTTTTTAACCACTGCCAAATAATTTTGATGATTATTGCTTTGAAGTATAGTTTGAGATCTAATACTGCCTTTCTCTTTAAAAAAACAAAACAAAACAAAACACTATTTTCTTTTGAGATCCTGGACCTTTTGTTCCACTAGATTAATGTTGTATTTTTTCCCAACTCTCTAAAGTAATCCTTTGTATAGAGTTTCAGAGAAACCTGAGATTTGATTGAACTGGTTTGGAGAAAAATAAACAGAAACAAGAAAACACTTTATAGAAAAATAACTTTAAAAAATTTTGTTTAGAATATTTTTCCATGGTTACACGATTTATTTTTTCTCCCTCTCCTTTTCCCTTCCCTCCTTCTGGAGCTAACAAGCAATTCTGCTGGTTTATGCATGTCTTATTACTAGAAACCTATTTCCATGTTATTCATTTTTGTTATAGAATAATCTTTTAAAAACCACGACCCCAAATCATATACCCATATAACCAAGTGACAAATCATATGTTTTTCTTTTGTGTCTCTACTCCCAAAGTTCTTTCTCTAGATGTGGATAGCTTTCTTAGAAAAATAACTGAAAAATCAGTAGAGTGACTAATGGCAATTACATGATGAAATGGGCTTCCCACCTCCCAACAGAGAGGTTATAGATTCAAGATACAGATCAATATATATGCATTCATAGGTGGATGTGCCCAATGCAGAAATGTATTTTGCTTCACTTTGCACATTTATTATAATACTTTTGATTTTCCTTTCTTGAGAGTTCTAGATTGGGGTTTGTATTCTACTTTATATTTCTAGAGGCAGTTGGTGGTGGAGTGGGCAGAGCACTGAGCTCAGAGTCAAAAAGACAAATTCAAATCTGCACTCAAATATTTGCTCACCATGTGACCATGAGCAAGTCACTAAACTTCTATCTGTCTCAGTTTCCCCAACTATAAAATGAGGATAACAATAATTCCAAGATTATTGTGAAGATCAAATGAGATAATATTTGCAAAGTGCTTGGGCTCTTTTTTTAAAACCCTACCTCCTGTCTTAAAATCAATATTAAATATTGGTTCCAATATTTGTTCCATTAGAAGAGGTGTAAGGTCTAGAGTCCATTGGAGTTAAGTGATTTGCCCAGGGTCACACAGCTAAGAAGGTGTCTGAGGTCATATTTGAACCCCAAACCTTCCTTCTCCAGTCCTGGTTCTCTATCCACTGAGCCCCCCTAGCTGCACTCCTGCCCCTTGCCTCTTAATAAGTGATACTTATTACTATATTGATATTAATAATTAATATTAATAAATGATTATTTCCTTCCTTCTTTCTTGCTCTGTCCTAGGGAATTGAACACTTGTTTGACTGTGAGTATTAAGCTGACTTCTTTGTGAGGCTTTAAGCACTTGTGTTTCTTCTCAGTATTTCACCCATGATATCAGAATCCACTTAAAAACATTATTTTGTGCTATTCACAAATAGAGAAAGAACTGTTAGAGTAGAAATGCTGATGGAAACATATGATTTTCACTTGTTTATTTGGGTATGTTTTGGGGTCTGGGTTTTAAAAGAATATTCACTTACAGAAATGAATAATATGGAAACAGGTTTTAAGTGATAATACATGTATAACTGTAATGTATAATCTTAAGTGGGGTGAACTGCCTCACAGAATTCCACAGTAAACCCCAGAACTCCAGCAGAGGGGGCAGTTGGGGCAGTTAAGAAATGTGGGTATAAAAAGCAGGACACCCAGCTTGGCAATCTCACTCTTTGGGGGACAGAGGGAGCTGGGTGGCTGGAAAGGGGTAGGATTACACTTAGCTTATCTCAGAGAGCAGGGTGGTTTATTGCTGAATACTCCTTACTGACTCTAACCAGACTGTTTCGCAAAGGCTGAAAGCACTGTGACAATACCTTGTAAGCAGTGTCCCAGCCAATTTCTAAACAATTACAGATCTACAATCAAGACCATCTTTATCATCTTGGACTTGTTAATATTAGATTTTAAGAGATAGTTTAGATTGTGAGGGAGTTTAGGGAGAAATAGTTTTATTCAGAGGCTTTCCCCTCTGGCTAGGATAGCTATTCTGACAACACCTTGAAGATCTTAGATAGATTTTATCTCACCCTCAAACCTAGAACTTTTCCATCCTTCTCTGTTTCCCTGAATTAATAAATCCCTTCTCTTGTTAAGTGTGGGTATGAGGTGATGTATTTCAGGCTATAAAGCCTAATTCATACATTACCCTAAGCCAAATCTCCATCCTAGCAGATCCTGAGAGTAGTTGTGATCCAGTGATCAAGAAAGTTGCTTGAAGACATCCTGAGCACTTTACCTATCTTGGGTTTAGGGAATAAGCTTCCAACAGTGGAAGCTGCCAATTTCTGTGGGATTATTCCCTTTTTGCCAGCCACTTTAGCACTGTGATAGCTAAATCAGATAGCCTCCATTTCTGGACAGAAAGGGATTCTGTTAATAACGGTTACCAGAAGCAGCTACTGCCAAAGGAGGGGGAGGAGAAAGAATTCCATCTACTCACTTCCCTCCCCCTTGCTAGAGGTTTGTAGCCTGGGGCTTGGATCCTGCTGAGACACCATTGCTCACTGGTCCCATTTTTACAATAACCCAGTGGAATTGCTTGTCAACTATAAGAGAAGGGAGGGAAGAGTGGAGGGAGACAACATGAATCAGGTAATCTTGGAAAATTTATGTGTAAATTTGTCACTGGAATAAAATAAAGGGAAAAAACCCATTATTTTGAAAAGAGTCCCATAGGCTTCATCAGACTGCCAAAAGGGGTGACAGCATAGAAAAAGATTAAGAATTCCTTCTCTAGAAAGACTTCCCAGGGAAATCTGGTCCTACCTTCTCACTCGACATTTGATGAAGCTGAGGCCAACAGAGGTTGAGACTTGCCCTGTCTTTTGGTTTATCCTCAACACGAGCACAGAAAGCCAAGACGATAAAATTTTGTATGAAGTGATTTTGTTGTTGTTGTTGCTAAATTCAGGGCAATTTTTGTGGAAGCATGAAGAAACCAACATAAACAACTCTCTCATTTAGTTCTCTGAGAACCTGTTGTTGTAGCCGAAAAACAGAGACTCTTAACCAACAGCCTAACAACATCCTGTTGAGCAGGGGGGTTTTACAACATCCATAATTAGCAGCTTGACAGTATCATACCTTGTTGAGTAGGGGGTGTTTTACAACTTCATGCTCTGCCAAGCGGGACGGTTATCTAGAGCTCACAGTCCCAGGGTCACCATTCCTCCCTAGACAAGACAGCCTTGAAGATTAAGAGTTATATCCTGTGGTGCCTGGACACATCCTTACTCCCACTGTCTAGCTGTTAAGTAAACCCTAAGATATAGGCGCCTAAACCCTAGCCCTCGAAACTTATATATATTCCTCCTTTTGAATGCATCACTTGGGATTCTCTTGCTGAGTTCCCCCAATGCGCGCGCTGGCAATAAAGCTTTCTCCTGCTTTGATTGCATTGTCTCATGTGTTCCTCTGGTGGCCACCCATTTGAACCCTAACACTGTGAGACATTTCCATGTAGTTTCTATTTCTTTGGTCTCTCATTTCTTTTTATTAAGAATGTCAATTAAGACATGTCTTGGAGTCACTTGGCCCACATTGCCTAGCCCTTACTGCTCTTTTGCCTTAAAACTGGTACCTTGTATTGATTTTCAGACAGAAAGTAAGGGTTTTTAAAAAATTAAAATTAAAAAAGCATTTATTAAGAATGTCAATTAAGTCAATTTATTGAGAATGCCAGCGAAAGACAACTTTGTGGAGAGAGCTGGCTTTAAGAGTCAAAAAGACATAAGTTCAAATTCTGCTTCTGAGATATCTAAGATATCATGAGAGATCTGAAATACTGTGTATATGTCAATTAACCATCATAGTGTCCCAGGCAATTATCTAGGAGTAGAAGTTGCAGATCTGGCTGAGGATGCTTCCTCACCCAGGAGTTTTCTATTCCAAGGAAATCACAGATGTAGATCACAAGCCAAAAATAAAATAAAATAAAATAAAGAATATGTATAGTGATCTGGTTCGTTCATTTCCTTTCATGTTTAACTTGTTTGTCATTAGACAAAGGATCTTGCATTTAGAGAACTAAAAGTTAAATTAATGTTCAGAGATGATCCAAAACCCATGATTCTTTGCATCCTCCAACTCCTTTTCCATTATATAACTCAGCCACCAGAGTCCTGAGGACCATGTTGTACTTTGTTTCATGTGAACATAAAGAAAGATAAACATGGAAACTACATTGTGTTGAAAGGAACAATAGACAACAAAATAAAATCAGTATTAAATTCAAAGGTTACAAATGTAAACTCATAAGGGAAAAATTAACTTAATCATAAGAAGACATTGACAGTAATTAAGAAAGGTGGGAGATTTTAATGTTCCTCTCTCAGTTTTAGACAAATCTCATCTAAAAAAGTGAACAAAGGGGAAAACAAAATTGAACTCAAACTAAAAGACCTGTGACTAAATGGGACTGCTAAAAAAAATCTACATATTTCCAAGTACCACATGGAAATTTTGCAAAAATTAAATATGTATTAAGCAGAGATATGTTGCAAATAAATGAAAAAAGTCAGAAACATTAAATACATCCTTTTTATATCCTTGCCAGTGTTGTTCAGTTGTTTTCAGTTGTGTCTGACATTTGGAGTTTTCTTGGCAAAGCTACTGAAGTGGTTTACCATTTCCTTCTCCATCTTATTTTTCAGATGAAGAAACTGAGGCAAACAGAATTAAGTGACCTGTCCAGGGCCACATAGCCAGTAAGTTTCTGAGGTCATATTTGAACTCAGGTCCTCCTGACACCAGGGCCAGAGCTTTATCCACTGTGCCACCTAGCTGCTCATTTTGCTAATAGTTTAAGTAATATTGGAATTAATTGCTCTTTGAATGTTTCATAGAGTTCATTTGTAAAACCGTTTAGTCCTATATTTTTTCCCATTGGGAGTTCATCTTTGTCAAGTTGAATTTCTTATTTCTAAAAGTTGGTTAAATTCTCTATTGTTCTCGTAATCTGTGTATTTTATATTTTTATTTATATATTTCATTTAAGTTGTTTTTGTTGGCATATAAGTTGGGCAAAACAGAGTATAATGTTCCTTTATCTCTTCTCTTTACCCAATTTTATAGTAATAATTTAATTTGTAATAATCAAAAGATGAAATGACCAAGGTAACAAAGGCTTGATCTTCTGAGCATATCAATTTACTAAGCAATGCATGGCAATTGCCTAACAATTTGGGACCAAGCCCCTTCTTCAATTTAGGTTTGGACCCAGAGGAGTTCAGGAGACAAACTTTTATATGTTAAAAATAGTCAAATAAGACCAGTTAATTAGAAGAAAACAATACAACATTAGGTAATATTTGATTCTAATTAAATTCTAATGGAATGAAAGATTAGGGATTTTTCAAGTTGGGAGGCAGAGAGTTAACAGGTGCAATTCCACAAATTCAGGAAAAGATGTGGTCCATTCTTCCCTAAGTATCTGTAAACAAAGGAACATGGAAACAATAACTAACTAATTAGTATGGGACCATTTTTCAGATAAGACATATGGATTGCTTGAGATGTACAATTATGAAAAAACTCCTTGCATCAATCTTAGGATCTGACTGCATTTCTGTTGAACAAAACTCAGGTCCTTGGTTAAGGGTCTCTAAAGAGCAGAGACAGCTTGTCCAGTTTTCCAGCCATGTAGGGTGGGGTTCAAACAATGCAATAAAGTATTCTCCCAGTATCCACAACTGAATAAACTTTTTTCACCGAACAGGATTTGAATAAGCCCTTAAGTGAATAAATAGAAGGGGAACTGAGCTAGCTCCAGGAATTGATTCACAAGATAGACTCAATGTGATTCACTCAATTCTCCACAATTAACCACTTGCTTTCTTTATCCCCTCAATTCCTTCCAACTTTTTCCTTTATAATTTTTTACAATTAATTACTGATTTTCCTCTTCCTTTAAAAAAAAATAAGATTAGCTAATAGTCTTTTTTTTTAAGCTTCTAGTTTTATATATCAATTTAGTGGAGGGGAGTTTGCTTTCAATTTTGCTAATTCTTCTTTGGTTTTCAGATTTTCTAGTTGGGGCTTTTATTTTATGCTTTTATTTCTTTTTGGTTATGTGCCTAATTCATTAATTTGTTCTTTCTCTCTTTTGTTGATGAAAGGGCTTACAATATAAAATTTCTTGTAATGATTACTTTGGCTAAATCTCAAAAGATTTAATATATTGTCTCTTAGTTGTCATTTTCTTTGATGAAATTATCTATTGTTTCTGTGATTTGTTCCTTGATCCAGGATTAAATTATATAGTTTCCATTTAAGTTTGAACCCTTTCTTCAAAGGTCCTTCACTGATGATAATTTTTTAAATGGCAATTAGTGATTAGAGTATTTTTTTGGTAAGGATATTTTATGTTACCAATTATATGTAAAAACAATTCTTCACATAAGTTTTCTGAAGTTATAGGATCCAAATTGTCCCTCCCTTCCCTCCTCCTTCCTAGAGATGGTAAGAAATTTGTTCTGGGTTATTAATGTATTATCATGCAAAACATATTTCCATATTGTTCATTTTTGAAAAAGATAATCAGATAAAACCAAAACCCCAAAACAAAAACCTAAATAATTTAAAGTGAAAATTCATATGCTTTGAGCTACATTCAGACTCCAACAGTTCTTTCTCTGGAGGTAGACAGCATTCTTTGTTATAAGTCCTTCAGAATTGTCCTGCTGAAAATTGCTAAGTCTTTAGTGCAGTGGTTCCCAAAGTGGGCGCTACCACCCCCTGGTGGGTGCTGCAGCAATCCAGGGAGCAGTGGTGGTTGCAGGTACATTTATCTTTCCTATTAATTGCTATTAAATTTTTTTAAAAATTAATTTCCGGGGGGCTAAGTAATATTTTTTCTGGAAAGGGGGCAGGTAGGCCAAAAAAGTTTGGGAACCATTGCTTTAGTGTATAGAATCTTGGACTTGGAATCCAGGCTTCCCAGACTTGAGTTCAAATCCTCCCTCAGATACTTGCTAGCTATAAGGCTCTGGCCAACTTTCTTAACCACTTAACTTCAGTTTCCTCATCTGTTTATTTAGTTTGGTTTTTAAAAAAATCATTGCCCTCTGTCTTAGTATCATGTCTAAGATAGAAGAGCATAAAGAGCTGGGCAAGTGAGGTTAAGTGACTTGTCCAGGGTCACACAGCTAGAAAGAGTCTGAGAACAGATTTGAAGACAAGTCCTCCTTACTCTATGCCTGGCTCTGTATCCATTGTGCTGCATACCTAACTACCCCTTTCTTCATTTTTTTTTTAAAACCCTTAACTTCTATGTTTTGGTTCATAGGTGGAAGAGTGGTAAGGGTGGGCAATGGGGGTGAAGTGACTTGCCCAGGGTCACACAGCTGGGAAGTGTCTGAGGCCAGATTTGAACCTAGGACCTCCCATCTCTAGGCCTGACTCTCAATTCACTGAGCTGCTCCACTAATAGCTTCTTAATTTGCCTGGACCATCCAGGGGTCAGTGCCTGAGGAATCATTGTTTCCTGCTTCCTTGGTTCATTGGTTCTTTAACTTCCTTTTTCTGAGGCTTGGCTATACCTGAATTTACTCAGTGATCTTCGACCTCCTGGTCACTGAGAAATGACATAAAAAAAAAAGCAAAACATGACAATGAATAGAGAGAGAGAGAAATTCACTTCCTACTGATCAAATGTGATCGACTTGCTACTAACAGCAATATAATGATGCAGAACAATTCTGAGGGACTTATGAAAAAGAATGCTATCCACCTCTAGAAAAAGAACTGTTAGAGTATAAATGCAGATGAAAACATATTAACTCATGAATTAACATAGACCATGTTTATATGGGTATATGATTTGGGGTTTTGGTTTTGTAAGATTATTTACTTACAAAAATGAATATTATGGAAATATGTTTTGAGTGATAATATATGTATAACCCAATGGAATGGTTTGTCAGCTCCAGGAGGGGAGAGGGAAAAGAGGAGGGAGAGAACATGAATCATATAACTCTGGAAAACTTATGTGGAAATTTGTTATCGGAATAAAATAAAGATAGAAAAATGAAAAAAAAAATGACCTATAGGCCATTGGGAGGATCAAATGAGATAATACTTTAAAGTGCCCTGCTTCAGGCTGAGAGACTTATAAGAAAGAAAACCAGCTACATTCAAAGGAGGAACTGTGGGAGGAGAAATACAGAAGAAAAACAACTGCTTGAACACATGGGCTGATATCATTGGGGATGAATACACTAAATGATAACTCTAGTCCAACTATCAATAATATGGAATTAGGTCTTGATCAATGATATGTGTAAAACCCAGTGGAAGAGTGCATCAATTAAGGGAGGTTAGGGGGAATTGGGGGAGAGGGAAAGAACATGAAATATATAACTAGGAGAAAATATTCAAAATAAAAAAAATAATTTCAAAAAAATAAATAAATGCCCTGTTTCTAGCCAAACCTTCACAGGCATTATCTATGTGATAGACACCTATGGAGAAGGAGCCAATTATCATCCTCAGGGCAGGCAAACCAACCTAGCTGAAGTAGTCCAACATCCTGAGGGGAAAATAAAAGCAACATGTTGTATAAATGGAGATTTTTTTTTTAAACCCTTACACCTTCCATCTTGGAGTCAACACTGTATATTGGCTCCAAGGCAGAAGAGTGGTAAAGGTAGGCAATGGAGGTTAAGTGACTTGCCCAGGGTCACACAGCTGGAAGTGTCTGAGGCCGGATTTGAACCTAGGACCTCCTATCTCTAGGCCTGGCTCTCAATCCACTAAGCTACCCAGCTGCCTCCTATAAATGGAGATTTTGAACCCTGGACTTCATCCCCCATAAGTCCCTTAGTTTTCCCAAAATTCCCTTTAATCTCTCTTGCGCCTCCACATTTGTGTGGTCATGTTATTGTTTTATATTTGACTGTAACTCTTCCCTCTCTCTCTTTTGCTCCTGGGAGCAGCCTGGGTGAGTTTAGCACCTTTTCCCTCTAGTTTTTTTTTATGTTAGTTTATTATTATTATTAATAAAACTTTATAAAATATATTTAGTTATTGAACACTAATTTTAAAATCCACAATGTTTCAGGCAAGTCAAGTCCTGGCCACCACCTACACTACCACCTCTCAGGCACTGGTTAAAGATCTGGACCCTGACTTCAAGCTCCTGAGAAACACCAGCAACCCCCAAACTGCTTCGAGGCCATCATTCAGCAAATCAGCCCTCTTGGAGATGTACCCAGGCAATTGTTTCTGTAGGTGCTGTAGCCCTCCCCTCCTCAGCAGCTTAGTGAAGATCTTGGGGCGGAAAAGGTTCTTGCCATCAAAGTCTTTGGATTAGGATCAAAAATGGAAACGTAATAAAGATTTTTAATCAGTGGAAATGGAATTAAAGAAGACGCATTAACATCCACTTTGCCACTTTCCATATGATCTGCAGAAGAAACCTTTTATATATTGTCCACCCCCATTAGAATGTGAGATTCTTGTGAGCAGGGAATGTCTTACTTTTCTCTTTTGTTTATTCTAAACTTAAATGAGAAAGAAAGAGAGAAAGAACATTTCCATATTTACTATACACAAAAAGAAGACCACTGATAAGAAATTGTGAATCCTCATTTCAAATAACATGGAATTTATTCTATACTATTTTTTTAAAGCAAGTGATATGATTCACAGCATAGTATAGAATAAATTCCATGTTATTTTCAAAATGTCCTGTTTTTTAGTTCTGAACTTCCTTCTGTTCTCTTCAGTTGCATTAAAAAAAAAGTTTCAATGACATTCCTCTTTGGAGTATCTTTATTGCTACTCCCCAGTCTTTACTCCTGACATCTGATAGAATGAAAGAGAGGGAAAACTCTCTGGTAAAGAAAAAGTAGAATCTAGCCACCACCACCCCCAAATCCAGGTAGCCGCCATGTTCAGAAACGTATGTCTCTTTCCTTACCTTCAGTCTATCATCTCTGTTTTGGGAGATAGGTAACATGTTTCATTGTCTAACTTTGATTGGACTTAACAGTTTCAAAGTTTTGGTTTTTTTTAATACTTATACTTGTATAAATTGTTCTATTTTTGCTCACTTTATGCTGTATCAATTCAAGCAAACCAGGATTTTTTGAAATTATATCTTTTGTCATTTTTTACAATGTAATAATATTCCATTACATTAATATACTATAATTTGTTCGTCTATCCCCCAATTGTCTATTAGGAAATATAAGGCATTCTCTTCAGTTCTAATTATTTTTTCCTCCTTTTAATCCAGAAGATGAGAGATTTTTTTCTATTTCCTTGGATCCTCCTTCTTTATTCTACCCCCTTGTTTATTTGTTGAGTTTGATATATCAGAGCTCCTTTGTTTGTTCAGATAAGTGATATTCAAGTGTGTGTAAATGGAATTAGCTCATCCTCATTCATTGTTAGAATCTAGCCATCAGAAATAATGTCACCCCACCCAACTTAGAATTAAGTGGGAAGGGTAAGATCAATTACCCACACATGATAGTAAGTAACAAATCAAAAACAAGGGACTGCCCTTTGGGTAGTCAAAACAGTGTTGAGGCTGCCATTAGTCCACTTGAAATTGGAGGTGGATGCAGGAAGTAACTAAAGATGCTATCTTTTAAATATGATGGTAACTTCCTGTGGAGGGAGGTTGGGCCTTAAACTTGGTGTAGAAGGATCTCTGCTGAAACCTCAGACGGCTTCCCTCAGAATTGTCACGTGAATAAGTTAGGCTGACTCTCTCTCTTCCCTTGGCGTTTCTGGAGGCTCTAGCCTCAAGGAGGCCTCTCTTGCCTCTCTAATTGTAAAAGGGCTTGTGACTAGAAGCCTTGTTTAATTAACCTCTGTGCTTCTGCTGGGGCCTCTAAATCCTTACGTGCTCCTGACCTATGGTCCAGGCCAGAGTTTCTCTCTCAATTTCCCTACCTTCAACCTTCCTAATTGTAAATAAACTTCCATAAAAGTAATCTTGACTTGGGTCTATTTTAATTTGAAATCATGTAAATCCAGTTTCTGGCGACCATACTTTAAATATCTAGTTTCCCTTCTTACATATGATACCTACTCTCTTTACTCCTTCTGCTATATTTGTATATTCTTCTCACTTATTCCAATTAGGAGAAACTGAAAATCCCATTTGTTTTTTTCCTGCTTTCTTTACTATTCCTACTTATATCTTCTCTTCTCATTCTCCTTTTTAAACTATCAAAAGAGAACCCTAGTACACTCTCAGGTACTATGTTTTTCTTTTTTAACTCTATTTTCTCTTAGAAGACATTAAGGAATATGTAACTATGGGAAAATAGTAAAAAAATAAAAATTTAAAATTAAAAAAAGAAGACATTAAGGTAAAGAGACTACCTTTCTTATTAGGACATTAGCACTACATCATCATATAGCTCCTTCAAATTGCTAAATAAATTCATCTTTTTAGTTTTTTTCTGGATATCTGTGTTTGATTACAAAGCTCCTATTCAACCAGGGCTATTTCATTAGAAATGCTTGCAAGTTCTCTATTCTAGGTTATATGTGTATTATGCAAAACATATTTTCACATTGGTCATTTTTGTAAGTGAATAATCTTATTAAACCAAAACCCTAAATACCCAAATACACAAGTGATAAATCATGTTTTCATCAGCGTTTATTCTTTCTCTGGAGGCGAATAGCATTCTTTTTCATAAGAGTTGTCCTATATCCTTGTGTCTGTTAGTAGCAAAGTCTATCACATTTGATTGTCCCACATTTCAGTTACTGTGTATAATGCTCTTCTGGTTCTGAGGAGCAACTGTTTTGATGATTACTGCTGTGTTTGCGTGAGTGAGTGTGTGTGTGTGTGTGTGTGTGTGTGTGTGTGTGTGTGTGTGTGGTGCTGGTGTTTCTTAAACCCTTATTTTCTGTCCTAATAACAATTCTAAGGCAAAAAGGTTGGGGGCTAGGTAAATGGAGATTAAGTGACTTGCCTAGGGTCACACAGCTAGGAAGTATTTGAGGTTAGATCTGAATCCAAGTTTTCATGACTCCAAGCCTGGTGCTCTATCCACTGTACCACCAAGTTGTCTTACTACTTTTTTTTTTAAATTTTAAATTTTAATTTTAAAAAACCTAATACCTTCCATGTGGGAGTCAATACTGTTGTCAACATGGAATCTAGAGTTCCCAAACTTGTAGCTTAGTGAGGTATAATGAACCCCAAGTTTAGAAATAGTTTGTAGGTTGGAGATCCCCAAAGCTTGTGCTTGTTCCCTGTTCCCGTGAGAATCCACCCTGAAGGGAATCTCAGGCTAGCAGTTGCAGACTGAATAATGGACCCTAGTTAGTTATTCCTGTTGGCTCCCAGAAAAGCATAGGGCAGCAACCATCTCACGCCAACGGACTCTGTTCTGGGCAACTTCCCCCAGCTGGGCCCATGTCATTCCGACGGCCTTCGTTTCATTTAATAGTTCTGCGTTTTTTCTAAGTTAACAGGTTGATTCCTTTAGATAGACCATTTGCAAAAATAATTTTCATTGCCTGGAACACTCTCCTTCCTCATTTTATCTCCAAGCTTTCTTGGCTTCCTTCAAGTCTCTGTTAAAGCCCTATTTTCTATAAAGAGTTTTTTTTAGTTCTCTTTAATCTTTTTTTTTTTTAAGTCCTTACTTTCTGTCCTAGTGGCAACTCTAAGGCAGAAGGGCAAGGGCTAGGTAAACGGAGTTAAGTGACTTGCCCAGGGTCACACAGAAAGGAAGTGTCTGAGACGAGATTTGAACCAAGATCCTACTGACTCCAAGCCTAGCTCTATATCTCTCTTCAATCTTAATACATTCCAACTAATATTATCTCCAAGTTAGCACATATTTATTTTGTACATAGTTTTTGGCATATTGTATCCTTCATCAGACTGAGAGCCCTTTGAGAGCAGAGACTAATTGTTTTCTTTCTTTCCTTTTTTTTTAACTTTTCTTTGTATTCCTAGTGCTTAGAATAGTGCCTGATTTTTTAAAAAACTCTTAATATTCTGTCTTAGAATGATGGATTTAAAAATCAGTCTGGCAGTCTACTGAACTATTTCTGGCCTGGGCTAGCTACCCCCAGCCCCCAAGGTTTCCCAGCACAGTCTTCCTTATCTCCCCCTATCATAAACCTAAAACTGAAGCTATCTTATCTGATGTCTTGAGGAATGTTTGTCTATGTTTGCCTGCTTTACAATATTTGCCTATTTAATGTATGTTTGCCAAATGCTTCCAGCCCCCTGACCCTGAAACCCCCCTCCCCAGATGCTTCCTGACCACCTGTCCCTGACACTACCTTGATAATTATGTATGTACCAACCCCCTTCCCCAAACATTTCTTTTTTTTTTTTTTACTTTAAACCCTTAACTTCTGTGTATTGACTTATAGGTGGAATGGAAGAGTGGTAAGGGTAGGCAATGGGGGTCAAGTGACTTGCCCAGGGTCACACAGCTGGGAAGTGTCTGAGGCCGGATTTGAACCTAGGACCTCCCATCTCTAGGCTTGGCTCTCAATCCACTGAGCTACCCAGCTGCCCCCCCCAAACATTTCTATATAAACTCTTGGCTGAGAATTCCAAGGGGTCGTTCAGGCATGCCTCTCTGCCTAGGGACCCTAGCTATTATTGCTAGTAAAGAATGAGCCTCTTCTTGCATATTGCATTGTCAGTGTGATTCTTCCTCCGGCCATGAACCTGGGTTAGGTATTAAAATTTGGGTACAACAAGAATTGGTTCCAGGTAGAAAAGTAGTAAGGGCTAGGTACTTGGGGTTAAGTGACCACAGGGTCCCACAGCTAGGAAGTGTCTAAGGTTAAATTTGAACTCAGAACCTCTTTTCTCTAGGTCTGACTATCCACTGAGCCACCACGCTGCCTGCCTGATTTTTTTTTTTTAAACCCTTACCTTTCATGTTGGAGTGTTGTGTGCAGATGCAAAGCATGGAATCCCTGCAAAGGTACAGGGAGAGCCTCACCCAGAATTCCAGGGGACCCCCCGGGAGAACTTTGGGTGAGGGGCAGTTGAGAAGGGTTGAGGACAGTTAATTGGTGGGCGTGGAGGGGAGCAGACACTCTGCTTGCCACTGCTGACTTGGGGTTTCACCTGAGAAACCACTGTAGCATAAGCCATTGGTTTCTACTCATAGAGTTAGCCTATTTGTTATTACTATTCTTCATTAATATAATTACATAATTACTTAGTGATTAGAGAGTAAGATATTTATCTATAGCAAGAGAGCCAGTTTTAGTTAAGTGTTTCCTCCCCTCCAGAGAGGAGGGGGGAAGGGAGCATCAATTTAACAGTTCAGGGTCACCTTTCCTTTATCCTAAAATCTTCATTGACTTCTCTAATTTTCCTTGTTAATTCCTAATATAACTTTTTACCTTCAAATCTGTGCCTGATAATTATTTGGGAAGATACTTACAATTCAGTCTGTATATTTAGTTTGAATCCTGTTGGCTGCCAGTTTAAGATCTCCTCTATCCTCAACAGTTAGATAGCTAGCTGTTATATCTCCTCTAACTGACCTGAGAGGAATATAAATTAATGAAAAGGAACATTATTGGGGTTTCAGCCATAAGAGAAACTTACCAGAAGAATCTTATTCCTGTCTTCATTACCAACTGAAGCAGAAGCAGTTAGAGGGGGAGGGGTTTGAGAATCAGGAGTGTTTTACCCCCTCCTTTCCTCACTGTAGCCTGTCAATCTAGGGCTCTTGACTTAGTTATTTTTGGCCCTGACACATTTATCTGCTTCTCCAAACTATCAGTTATTATCATAACAGGAGTCAATACTGCTCCAAGGCAGAAGAGTGGTAAGGGTAGACAATGGGTGTCAAGTGACTTGCCCAGGGTCACACAGCTGGGACGTGTCTGAGGCCAGCTTTGAACCTAGGACCTCCCATCTCTAGGCCTGGCTCTCCCTGATTTTTAATAGGCACTTAAATGCTTGTTGACTTGACTCATTTTTTTTTTACTTTGTTAACTTAGAAAAACATAGAACTATTAAACAGTCATAAAATCACTCTTTAATCAAGGGAAAGGGGAATGAGGGCTACCTGGCCTCTTTTGCAGAGCTGCGCCTTGTGCAGTCTAAGAATTGAACACTGCTTCGCTCTGCTCCCTGATCCCCCCCAGGGATTGACAGTGAGCTAGATGATGACTCCTTAAGAACAAAGGAAATTGGGGAATTTATGTACCATTTGGGAAGATCCAGGGGCTAGGAGAGATGATTGACATTATACTCACAGGATACAATGGAGCTTGGGAAAGGAATCATAGGTAGAGGTTAGGGTGTAAGGGAAGGGACTGCTTACCCAATGGATACTAAAGGAATGGTCTCTGCCCTGGTAGTCTTCCTGGGAAGGGTCTTTGATACTATGGGGAAGGCTACCTAGGACAAAAGGGTATTTAGCATTTATCCTAGGGTCCATTTTTCAGTCTGCAACTGCTAGCCTGAGATTCCCTTCAGGGTGTATTCTCTTGGGAACAGGGAACAAGCACAACTTTGGGGGTCTCCAACCTACAAACTATTTCTAAACTTGAGGTTCATCATACCTCACTAAGCTACAAGTTTGGGAACTCTAGATTCCATGTCGACAACTCATTTTTTAAAAAAAAGAAAATTAGACCCACTTATTTGTCCTTGTAATTCAATTAACTTTTCCTTTTACTGTTCAGATGCTATCCCATTTTGGTGGATGAGTATTAAATACTGACATTATATATGGTACTTCTAGGTATGATATGATTCCTGTATTAATCTATTGATTATGTCTATTTTTCTGTCTTGGTTGATATTACCATGATTAGGCTACCTGATGTAGTTTGGATTTTGTTTTAACATTTTAATTCTTTGTAAATCTTAGTTTTAAGTATGTTTCTTGTAAATAACATAATGTTGAACTCTGCTTTCTGAACCATTCTGCTGTCTTCTATTTTATGGATGTTTATTCCATTAAAATTCACAGCCAATTGTCAGCTCATTGCACTATTTAGTTTTGTTTTGTTGTTTGTTTTTTAAAATGCTACTTTCTGCTTTAGAATCAATATTGAGTTCCAGTTCCAAGGCAGAAGAATGGTAAGGAGCAGGAAGTGTCTAAGGTCAGATTTGAATACAGCCCAGACATTTCTACCTGGTTGGTTCAAGAACTCCTGATTCCTTATGCCCAAAGGGCTTTAAATGACTGCCTGCCCTTTGATCCATCCATACTACTGCTGGGTTTATAGCCCTGTTATAACTTAGAAAAACGCAGGACTATTAAATAGTCATAAAACCACTCTTTAATCAAGGGAAAGGGGGATGAGGGCTACTTGGCCTCTTAGCAGAGCTGCGCCTTGTGCAGAATCTAAAGGAACACTGCTTCACTCTGCTCCCTGATCCCCCTGGAAGTGACACCACGCTAGATGACCACTCCTGGGGACAAAGGAAATTGGGGAACTTATATACCCTTTGGGAAGATCTAGGGGCTGGGGAAGATGATTGACATTATACTGACAGGATACAATCAAGCTGGAGAAAGGGATCATAGCTAGAGGCTAGGGTGTAGGGGAAGGGGCTGCTTACACAATGGATACTAAAGGATGGTTCCTGCCCAGGTAGTCTTCCTGGGAAGGGTCTTTGATACAATGGGGAAGACTACCTAGGACAAAAGGGTATTTAGTATTTACCCTAGGGTCCATTATTCAGTCTGCAACTGCCAGCCTGAGATTCCCTTCAGGGTGGATTCTCACAGGAACAGGGAACAAGCACCAGCTTTGGGGGTCTTCAACCTACAAACTATTTCTAAACTTGGGGTTCCTCATACCTCACTAAGCTACAAGTTTGGGGACTCTAGATTCCATGTCGACACCCCAAAGAGATAATAAGGAAAAATACTTGCACAAAAATATTAATAGCCACCCTCTTTGTGGTGGCAAAAAATTTGAAAATGAAGGGGTATATCCTTCAGTTGGGGAATGGCTGAACAAATTGTGGTTATCTGTTGGTGATGGAATACTCTTGGGCAGAAAGTAATAATGAACTGGAGGAATTCCATGTGAACTGTAAAGACCTCCAGGAATTAATGCAGAGTGAAAGGAACAGAACCAGAAGAACAGTGTACACAGAGACTGATACACTGTGGCACAATTGAACATAATGGACTTCTCTACCAACAGCAATGCAATGATGCAGGACAATTCTGAGGGACTTATGAGAAAGAACACTATCTACATTCAGAAGAACTGTGGGAGTAGAAACACAGAGCAAAAACATTTGCTTGATCACATGGTTTGATGGGGATAAGATTGGAGGTGAAGACTCTAAATGATCACTCTATTACAAATATTAGTAATATGGAAATAGGTTTTGATCAATGATGCATGTAGCTACAGGAGCGGGGAGAGAAGAAAGGAGGGAAAGAACATGTAGCCATGGAAAAATAAGTCTAAATTAATCAAATAAATTAAAGAACTCCTGATTACTGACCTGATGCTAGCTGCCCTAGGATGGGGTGCTTCCTACAATGGTACCACTTCTTGGGGAAGATGACTTTAGAGGATTAGCTTTTTCCTTGTTCAAAATCCCTATAAATATGACTAAAAATTATCTTGGGGTAGAGACTTGTCTGAGGGCAATTTGCCAATTTGAAAATCTCTCTAAACCTAAATGCTTAGATATTAATGTTAAATTAGTAAAAATCATTTCTAGTGAATGTGCATATCACTCAAAACCCATTTCCATATTATTCATTTTTGTAACAGAGTAATCTTTTAAAAACCAAAACCCCAAATCATATACCCATGTAAATATGTGATCAATCATGTTTTTCTTCTGTGTTTCTACTCCCACAATTCTTTCTCTGGATGTGGATCAGATAGTATTAGTATTCTTTCTCATAAGTCCCTCGGGATTGACCTGGATCATTGCATTGCTGCTAGTAGCAGTTTATTACATTTGACTGTCCCACCGTGGTCTTGGGGAAGTCTTTACATCTCCAGGCCTCATAAAACAAGGGGAAAAAAAAGTGATCATTCCCTCCTCTCCCCCCAACCCAGATCATTTTCAGTCATATTACAGGGATCTTGAGATTAATCCTCTTGTCGACATGGAATCTAGAGTTCCCAAACTTGTAGCTTAGTGAGGTATGATGAACCCCAAGTTTAGAAATAGTTTGTAGGTTGGAGACCCCCAAAGCTTGTGCTTGTTCCCTGTTCCCGTGGGAATCCACCCTGAAGGGAATCTCAGGCTAGCAGTTGCAGACTGAATAATGGACCCCAGGGTAAATGCTAAATACCCTTTTGTCCTAGGTAGTCTTGCCCATTGTATCAGAGACCCTGTCCCAGGAAGGCACACCTGGGCAGGAACTATCCTTTAGTATCCATTGTGTAAGTAGCCCCTTCCCCTACACCCTAACCTCTAGCTATGATCCCTTTCTCTAGCTTGATTGTATCCTGTCAGTATAATGTCAATCATCTCTCCTGGCCCCTAGATCTTCCCAAAAGGTATATAAGTTCCCCAATTTCCTTTGTCCCTAGGAGTGGTCATCTAGCGCGGTGTCACTCCCAGGGGGATCAGGGAGCAGAGCGAAGCAGTGTTCCTTTAGACTCTGCACAAGGCGCAGCTCTGCATAAGAGGCCAAGTAGCCCTCATCCCCCTTTCCCTTGATTAAAGAGTGGTTTTATGACTATTTAATAGTCCCGCGTTTTTCTAAGTTAACACTCTTAAATGATCATTTCATACTAAACCAAAAAAAAAAAAATGCTAAAAGATGGGAAAAATAATTGTTGAAAGAACTATGGAAAAAGAGACCTTCATTCACTGTGGGTGAAACAAGAATTAGCATGACGGAAAACATTTTGGATACATACAAGGGATTTGTATCTTACTGATAACAAGAATGAGGAATGCCAGAGCAAATTATGATTTATGAATGTAACAGAGTATTTCTGAGTAGAAAGCAATAATGAATATGAAGAATTCAAAATGTGACCAGCTATCCAGGGGCTCCCCCTCTGAACTCAAACAGGGCCTAGATGGGACAGACTGACTTTCAAAAGAGAGGATCAGGCTTTTCTTTATTTCTTTTGGCTTGTTAAGACACATCTTGGAATAGAATTGTGGGGAAATATTCTAAAATCAAGTTTAAGTATGGCTAAGTATCTTCTCTGAAAAAGTATTCAATTGGATCTGTATGATGCCTAAACTGATGAGAATTCTGCAATAGGCCATTTTGGCTGTAACATAAAATACTTTAAGAGGACTAAGATTAAATTACTCCAGGTTGTGTTCCTGAGCCCCTGTGGGCTTTCCTTAAAATGCCACAGAAATTTCCTCACTCTGCCCTGGACTTCCCATACTAGAAGTCCCTTTGGTCCCTGCAGCCCTTGCCTGATTGGTTGGTTCCTCCCAGAACCTTCATTTTAAGGAAAATGCCCAGGCCAACCTGTCTTTCCACTGTCTCCGTTCCCTCCACTAGGTACTTGGCCAATGACTCTCCCCTCTCCCAGTTAGTTTTTTTTTTTTCAAATGTCTTCTTCCATTAGAATATAAACTCCTTGAATCTGAGTGATAACATAAGTATAACCTGGTGAAATTAATTGTTAACTCCAGGAAGGGAGACAACATGAATCATGTAACTATGGGAAAAAAAAATTAAAACTTCCCGAGGGCAGGGAATGTCCCAGCAGATTTGTATTCCTTGCACTCAAAGGTATACATAGGGCATATAGTAAATGAATAAATGATTAGACTTGAAAAATAGTTACCAAAATTTTTTACAGGGTTTTAATTACTAGATGGTCAGAACTATATTTTATTCTAGGGTCAATTTGAAGCTACTAGATGTTTTTGAGAGGAAAGTGACAGGACATCAGCTCCAAATGAGTTTCAGGGATGTTATCATGTTATCTGAGCAGGTATAGGAAGATGGCTATTATCATAGTTCAAACCCTAATAACTTTTCATCTAGACCAGTAGTTCCCAAACTTTTTTGGCCTACCGCCCCTTTTCCAGAAAAAATATTACTTAGCCCCCTGGAAATTAATTTTTTAAAAATTTTAATAGCAATTAACAGGAAAGATAAATGCACTTGTGGCCATCACCGCTTCCCTGGATCGCTGCAGCACCCACCAGGGGGCGGTAGCACCCACTTTGGGAATCACTGATCTAGACTTAGGGCAATATGGGGACACAGTGGACACAGAGGCAGACTCAGTTGGGAAGTCCTGGGTTTATGTCTGAGTTGGCATTTACTAGCTGAGTGAACCTGGCAAAGTCATTTAATCTGCCTCCATTTCTTCATCTGTAAAATGGGGATGATCATAGAACCTACTTCCCAGGGTGGGTTGTGATGATTAAAAGAAATAATCTGTCGATCACTTTGCAAATCTTAAAAGAGCTCATTAAACACTGGCTATTATGATTATTGTGAGTCAAAGGAAGGATGGGAAAGGGTAGATTTGACAAGAATTGGCACTAGACTAGAGAGAGAAGTTACAGAGGGCTCGGAATTTATATGTCTAGGGTGGTACCCTAGACAAAAGTCCATTTGGGGGAAAAAATCAGAATGATTGCAGGCTCACTTCAGAGGAACAGATAAACACTTGGCTACTCTTCTAGATGTTGTGGAGGTTACCAACCACCAAATCTTGAGTGAAGTAGCTGGGCGAAATAGATGGGATCATGAACCCCAAAGGCTGGCTGGGTAGATGCTGCTAGTTTCCAGTGCCTTCCTCCTTATGGCCCTCCCCAGCTTAAGAAAAGTATAAACGGAACCAGTTAAGTTTGTCTCAAGTGTGGAGCTGAGCCAGGGAGAGGCTGGCATTAAGACAAACCATGAATAGACAAATCAAGTTCCTGGCAGAAGAGAAAACGAAGGGGAGGAAGAGTTGTGCCAAGCCTTCCTCAGCTACAGGGCCACTGCAGCTAATGGGGCTGAATTTGAATCTGGAAATGAACCTGATCCAGCCTATAGATGAGTGCCCAGAGGGTCCTGTTATTAGAGGGTAGAAACAGAGATTAGAAAGGAAGTTGGAAAGGGAATGGATACAGCTTCAAAGGCCTAGCCCTAATGCAGTTCCCAAGAGGCCAGGAAAAAGAGGTAGCCCTGGGGGCCTCTCATCCAGAGCCCAGAACTTAAAAGCATGGATTCTGTAAGGATCAAATGTGAAAATGCCCATTTGGCACTTTACAAACCTTAAAACATATTATAAATATCACTACTGTTATTCCAGGGTGAGCTCCTGGAGTGAGTGGGAGTAAGAGAAATGAAGAGTCAATATTAACTTTAAATATTTATTTGGCTGAAAACCACGAACTGTTGGATTGATGGGCTCTCTGGCTGTGAGCATCTATGGACCCTCAACATTGGCTGAATCAGGGTGAGGGCAGAGAGAAGACAACTTTTCTCTCCATTTCACCCAGTTCTTGAAAGACTCAAGGGTAGGGGAACAAATGGAAAACAAGGAGCAGATTGTGGGGAAAGCCTGATTTTTAAACCCTGGCTCAGGTTCAGGGTAGGTCAAGGCTCTTTCACGTCCCCTCAGTGCCCCAGAGTAGCCAAAGGATGAATGGCCTGGGGCTGAGAAGAAGTCTAAAGCAGCTAGACAGTGTAGGATCTTCTCTGGAATTCACCCATGGCCCCAATAACCTTTGAATAGAGAGGGACTCAGAGGTAGCTAGCTATTAAGAGGGGGAACTGTTGCTCCCTTGTCATCCATCACCAGTCTCTTCCTAAACTTGCACTTGCTTTGAGGTTAGCCCAATCCTGAGTGGTCCTAGGCTACCCTCAAGGGGGAAAAAAAAAAGAAATCCTGGCATGTAGCTCATCCAGTCTTCAGGGGCCCCTTAAGGGCCAGTGGCTCAAAGGTCCACCTCAAAGGAGGACTGATAAAAGGCTCTGGTCAGTCAAGGCTGCTTACAGGGCCTCCAGGACAAAAGGCCCAGAGCTCTATTTAGAGGATTGGTAAGCTGAAGTCCTGTGTTTCTACCAAGTCGTATAGGGGGCCCCTGGGGCATGGCCCCTCAGCCCTTTGGGATCACCTCTGCATTTCTTTTCCAGGGCAGTAATCAGGGCTGTGATCTTTCCCAGGGTAGGGACCCCATCTCCTTCTTCCCTGGCTATCTCCACAGAGCCCAATCCAGGGTCCTGGGGGAGCGCCAACCTTGCTCCAGGATTTGGCTGCAGAGGGGAAGAGACATCTCTAGCTAATTCTCACTTCAGTCCAGGCCTTCTCCAGATTAGTTATGTGACCCCAAAGAAGCCTGTGAAGATGGAGGATAGAGAGTTCAATGGGTTCCATAGTACTGCTGGTATCTTATGGGGAGTGTGGGGTTTTGCCTTGTCAGAAGCTCCCAAGTCCATTTTCTCTGCTCCTCTTAGGCAGGTCCTGAAGACAGGATTGTTTCCAAAATCAGACACTTCCTAGGTGAGCTGTCACAGTGGCTTCTTCAGGGGACACCAGGTAGTATCAGGGTAGAGAAGGCAATGGATGGATTTAAACCTGAGAGGCCACAGCAGATGATTAGGGACATGGGGGGGCCAGAGCTCATCAGGTCATTCTCACCACCCCCACACACTTACCTGGTGGGGTCCTGCTGCAGGCTGAAGGCACCACCCACACTCACCACATTCCTCCGATTCTCCGGGCCCCCGTAGCTCAGAGTGATCTGGGACAGGCAGAGGGGAGATGGTGAGAGTCTGTGCCTGACTGAGGAATGAATACTGGGATGGAGCTGGAGGGGCTGAGCTCCTGATCTTAATGTAGGATAAGGCCATCCTGGACTTAGCAGGCACTGTCATGAGAGAGTCAGAGCTGAATTTTGTGATTAAGAGGGAAAGAACAGAAAGAAGGTAAGCAAGGAATCAGAAGGCCTGTATTTTAAGTCCTAGTTCCATCATTTACTATGTGACAGAGTATATTACTACTTCACTTAAAGTTCAATTATCCTATGTGTAAAATGGGGACCACAGTTTTAAAGGTAGATATGGTTATTAAAGAACATTTTTGTTAAAGTTAAAATCAACTGAACAAAGACAGCCTCCACTTAAGCATCTAACTATGGGTTAAAAATCATGAAAACCAGAGTCCCCTAAGAGGAAACACTAACTTTTTTTTTAATCTAGTGTTTTTATTATCGTGTTCACACTGGCTATTAAAAAGAGGTAGTTTAATATACTGGGCAGAAAACCAACCTCAGGGCCATGAAGTTCAAATCTTGCACATAGTGGCTTGTGTGATTCTGGGAAAGTCACTTAAACTTTCAAGGCTTGATTAAAGAAGAGGAGAGTTCAATGAAATCATAATTATGACAATAAAATCACAAGCCTAGTCCTTGGTCCTACATATGAAAAGGAGGAGTATATGCAACATGCAGGATTCTTGTGGGTTGTGGTTGTGACAATGGAATTCTCTTCCCTTAAGACCACACTGACCAATCTGGTTATTTTAGGTGCAGTATGGAAAATATACTTGAAGGATTTGCTGTTATTATATAAATATGCTGAATGTCTTCAGCATCTCCTTTCCCTCAAACATTTTAACTACCATAGCAAAACACAAAGTTTGAATAGTCCCAGGAGTTCACCCATTTCTCTGTATTCTCTCCAATAAGACAGAATGAGTAGAAGCTTAACAAATGTTAACTAGCTGACAGATAAAAAGACAATCTTCTTCCTTCTGGTGTAAGTGGCTATGCTGAAGACCTCTGTAACAGCTTAAGCATTCTTTTTCTTTTGCTAAAAATGTCACAGGCAAAGCAGCTCTATATGCCAGCCTCAGAGATTTGCTAGATCTCACCCAAACTCTGGATCATGTAGCTCAGGAGGAGAGATTATACATGTGCCATCTGTGGACCTGTGAGACATATATGTCCGTCACATACCTCTGGGGGTATGTCACACTCTTGAATGGATAAATAAGCTTCAAAGGGCCTGTCTGTCTGTATCCTGTGCTGGCTTATTTCTGCAGTGGCTGGCAAGGTCCTTGCTTATGTTATTTCTGGGCACATGCCCCAAAAAGTCAATGGCAGAAACGTCCCACTAGTATCAAAATATGCAGCACAGCACTTTTTGTGGGTGTAAAAAAAGAGAAAACAAATTAATGGCTGGGCCCACTATATAAGAATTTAATGGAATTGTTTTTTAGTATTATTGATTCTGACAGGCTTGTGTTTGAGCAAGCCCTGGATAGTCTTTTGGTCCTCTTCCTGCTGCATGACAATTGTAGGGAGGCAGGATGCTGCTTCATCAGTTAAAAAGGAGAGCATAAAAGTCTGCTCTCTGAATTTCCTCTTCCCTCCTTCCAGAATGTGCACTGTATACATAAAATTCAGGAACGCACTGGGAAGTGAGGGGGGAGCTTTTCCTCACCCTGGCCACAAGATGGCTTCTAGCCTAGGGTAGTAGGCACATGTCCAGTCTCAGGCCTTGGCTGCCTCTTCTGTTTTACTTCCTTCCTGAGCAGTTGACCAAATGTTGATCCAGAGAGGGCTGAGTTTGAAAGGTTGTGAGTTCTTGGGTCCTTACTTGGGTCATCTACATTTTAAGAAAACCCTCAAGAAACTACCACAGCACTTCCTAAAAGGGATCAATCCTGGCAGGTTTGCCAGTGTAGACAGTGCAGAGCCAAGGTGGAAGAAGTACAGAGGTTTAGAAGTCCTGCAAAGTACTTCATACACTGAGGTTGTAAGTTTCTACTTTCTGGGGAAGTATAACAGAAGTTCTAAGTTATTGGTATTTAAGTTCTCCTGGCAATATGTCCCTGTGAGTCTGGCTTGTTAAAAAAAAAAAATCCAAATTATAACGAACATTTCTTTTGTGTGAAAGAAATAAACAGCTATTTTCTACTGTATTTATATAGCATGTTGAATATTTTCCATTTTCTTCTGGGGATGCCCTACACATAAAACCAAATCTAAGCTTTAAGTGATTCTTCCTGGGGCTGCAAAGAACCACAATTTGAAACAAAGGAGGCACTGGTTCCCTCTTTTTGGAGGTGTTGTGAGGAAGATTAGGAATTAAGTTGTACATAGCAGGAAGGAGCTGGAGCTGGGAATTCCAGGTTGGAATGAAGGAGCAGGAAGAGGGAACTTGTGCCCTGAGTGAGGACTCCATTAGTGGTGGGCAAAAACTGTTGCCAGCCTGGGAGACCTCAGAGCAAAGAACACCCTGCTTCCTGGTTTTTCCCTTGGGATCCTGAGTGGTGTGGTATCTAGCAAAAAGGACAAGATCTACAGTGCCAAAGGAAGAAGGAGAAGTTTGAAATCTGGTGGACAGCGTTCAAGCACTCCCTCACAACCTGGTTCCTGAGACAACCTTAGCTCCTGGCATCCAGAGATCATCAGTGGATTGCAGTGAGAATCCCAAAGCCACAAAGCCCTAGCTGTACTCAAGCCTGGCAGGTTCCAGGTCTGAGGCAGTTGCCCAGAGACTCCATTTATAGCTCCTTGGGCCCTGTTAGTTTAGATCACTTAGATAAGAGGTAGAATAAGTCCTCCCATTGCCCTGTGGTTTTATCCTTTAGATTTTAAGTATAGAAATCCCTTTCCCACCTTTTAGTCAAACATAATTAAAGCTGTTAAGTCCCTTTTACCTTGTCAGCCTGTTTCTAGACTCTGGCCTAGTGGAAGCTGAGTGACAGTTAAGATCAACTGCCATTCCTATGGGAATTCAGTAAACCCTGGTCTTTCCACCCTGGTCCAGTCTCTCATAAATTCCAGAGTGTGTTCCCACAAACCACTTAGTTTATTATAATATCCCTGGTGACCCCAATTCCCTTCTTGACCACAGAGGTCAAGATCTTCCAGGATTATACCCAGTATTGTACTATTTTACAAGGAAGGGTTCAATGACACACCTCCTCCCCATCCAGAAGTGCCAGAGGTACAAAAACAAAAGGCAACAATGAAACTGGAGAGGATGAAATGAATATATGCAGAAGTGAAGAATGTCAGCTCATAGCAGGCAAAAACCTACTTCTTCCCTGTTGGGGACACAGAAAACCCAGAAGTTTCAGAGGATGAATGAAGGATTCTTCCAAACCTGTCTGGCCAGAGAAGAGCATCACTGATGACCACCAATAAACCATGAAGATGCCAGGATCTCCTGATTAACAACTTATTCAATCCCAGTCCTTCCCCCATCACCTGCCTTTGCCAGCCACAATGTCAACCTCAGCCCTCCTCCCCAAATCACTCATCCTTGGTCACGTGTCAACCTCAAGCCCTCCCCAAGTCACAGAAGTCACCACCTCCAGTTTCCTCCAAGTCACCTGTAAGTCACGTCTCCTGACCTTTGTCAAGTATTCTGCTCTCCTGTAAAACCAATAAAACCCCCTTTTTGTCACTGTAAGCAGGCAGACTCCCACTGGGGAGCTACCTCTTAGGCATCAATATCCTTAAGAAAGCTTTTTAACTTTATTGGGGTGCCTTTGTAATTCTTCAGGTGGGAAATGCTCACGAATCAGGGTAGCTTTCCCTGTAACACTCCCCAGCACCTCCTGAGCTGTCTTATTCATTTTAGGTGCTTAATAAATGCTTGATGGAACAGAATGATCACGTGATCATAGTCTTCCTCTAATTTCTCACTGAAGCATAGAGGTGGCTCTGATACACAGCCCTAGTGTTATAAACAAAAAAGGGCCTAAGGAGATATAGATATGCAATGATATGAAAGTATCTATGTATTTTCCCTAGTTGCAGATGATGGAGGAACACCAACCCCGATCACCCTTGATAATTGTTATAATTTCCCCTTTATCCAAGGGGTGATAAGGCTATGGTTTCAGGTTATCCCAGACTATTTTATAAAGATTTTGACATTATATTATAACATTAGGAAGCTGAGAAGGCTTGTAGATCTGCCCAGGGAGGACCATTGTGGCTAAGCGCAAAGCAGCTGATCACCAGAGCTGGTGAAAGAAAGAAATTATTCTTATACTGACTCCTGGGGTTTTAATCTGTGACAGAGAGTGTAGCCACACTGAGGGGTAAATGGTAAAATGTGCCTCACTGCATTGAATAAGAATGCTTATTATGTTTACTGGACATCTCCCTTTGACATACGGATGTTGCTACTATATTTGTTTCTTAAAGGAAAAAAAAGAGGGAAAAGAGTCACATGAATGAAAATAATTATAACAATATTATTTGTTATATTAAAGAACTAGAAACAAAGTAATTACCTATTAGCAGGTTAATGACTAAACAAATGTAGTATATGACTAAAAATGGAATACTATTGAGCTTTCAGAAATTATAAAAGGGACAGACTCAGAGAAACTTTCGAGGGCTTTTATGAACTGAGGAATGAAATGAGAACTCTTATGTAATGACTACAATATAAAAGAAAAACTGTGAAAGACTTAAGTATTGTGATTAATACAGTGATCAATCATGACTCCACAAAACGAATGGCTTCTTTTGGCGGGGATGACTGACTAAATGTGAAAGATAAGATAGAAATTTTTAGTTAGGATCAATGGGAGTAGGGGCATAGGAGGCAAAAATAAGTCATTAAAAATTACATAGAAGAGAGCAGAAGGAAATTCAGAAGAGGATATAGACAAGTAGTGTTAGAATTCCTATAATAAATTTCAAAAACTTTTTAGAAAACTCAAATCAAGCTATACATTGTAAAGATGGATGGTTTTAAATAGTCTTTTCCTATTATTTTTGTAGGGAAGTGTTCATTTTTGTTGGCCTTGAAAAGTTGATCTGAATACATTTGCATACTTAATAAAATATCCCAAGAGACAGATAAGAAGCTGCAGGAAATTGGAATTACTAAAGAGAAAATGATTAAATAAGAATATTCCACTAAGACCACTGAGCTACAAAGAACAGTTGGTTCTGTCCTTGAGGTCAAGGATCATGACTAAATTCACTAGGTATTACCTAACATGGAACACTGAGTGTTTTGCCCTCCAGCAAAACTGTAACACCATTATATTTCTGTTCTGCTAACAAGAGACCTGAGCAACTAGGTGGCACAATGAGCACAGGACCTAAAGTCAGAAATATTTTATCTTACTAACTGTATGACCTTGGGAAAATCACAAATAAAACTGGAGAAAGAAATGGCAATTCCTTCCAACATTTTTAAACCCCATGGACAGTTGGTCATGAAGTCAGATATGACTAAACACCACCAGAGAGCTGGCTCAAACTGACAGGCATAAGCATAAAAATCCATTAAAGGCTAAGTAGATATAGATAAAACTTATAAACATATTTTTCCAGAAATGGAATTCCATATTTAATAGTTAACTTTTCCTACCTTCTTTCAATCTCAAATCACAAAGAAAACATGGATTACTCCATAGCATCATTAATTTGTCCAAACTTTCTAACTGTAAAATGCTCAATATACAAATAAGCTACCATAATATGGTAGGAAAAAACCACATGAGAATCAGGAGTTATCAATATAACTTTAGCTTCTATTCCCACTAACCCTACCTAAAAATGCATATTTTATTCTTCACTTTCAGGAAACAGTGCCTGGCACTTAACTGTTTAATACATGTTTACTGCCTGAAACTCCATGGGTCTCAGTTTTCTAATTTGCAAAAAAATGGAGGATTAACTGGATGATTCCCATGGTCCTTCCCATCTCTTATTATTCAATCAAGTCAAGAGATTCAGGATTGAACCCTGGCTCTGCCATGAATTCACCTCCTCATCTGTAAAATGGAAGTTGTATTAGACACACAGGCACGTTTCTTTACAGTATGGACCCAGGATGTTTTACTTTTTTTAGGCAAATCTTTTTATAGAATACTTACTCATAAAAGACATCATTTTTATTAAGCAAACTAAAGAAACTAAAAAAATTTTAAATCAGAGCTTTACTTAAAAAATATACACTTTAGGGGGCAGCTGGGTAGCTCAGTGGATTGAGAGCCAGGCCTAGAGACAGGAGGTCCTAGGTTCAAATCTGGCCTCAGACACTTCCAGCTGTGTGACCCTGGGCAAGTCACTGACCCCCATTGCCTACCCTTACCACTCTTCCACCTATAAGTCAATACACAGAAGTTAAGGGTTTAAAATAAAAAAAAAATAAAAAAAATATATACACTTTAAAAATTAAAGAAAGAAAAATTTCTGACACATTAGATGGACAAACCCTATACCTCCATCTGTCACTAGATTATCTAAAGTCCCTTTGTGACACTAAGAGTATGAGTCTCACAATATAGGCTGCTTTGGTATTAGGTGGTCCCACAGACCACTGGTGCCCCCTAATGAAAGACTTGAGCAACTACCGATCACACATATGCACAATTCTAAAATGTACCTATTCTTGAAACAAAGTATATGGGCTTTGCAAATCCTAAGATTTCTTATAGTCTTGTGGCATATACTGATGAAGCTGACTATGCCAGTGACTTCATGTGTAATTCTTCTTGTCTTTCCATAAATCCTATAGTGAGTATGGACTCACAACTTTGCTTCCTTTCTCCGTTTATTCTCTAAGGCCTACCAATGAAAGACTGGCCACCTGTTGGGTCTCATTCTTGATATATGTCTGGCTCAACTACTTTTGGGGTCATATTTTCTCCTGGATTCTTTTTATGGCACTTGTTCAGTACAAACCATCGTTAGCAACTTATGATCACCATTTCTTTCTATTTCCCTAATTTATAGGCATTATGATTGTCTATAAAAGAAGAACTTCTCAGGCAACAAAAACACCTCACACATGGCCAATTAGATCCCTTCCTCCAGTGCCACTCCCTTGTAGAATCTACACAAGATACATACAGGCTATCCAAACAACTGCATATCAGTCTAGGCAATGTAAGTTTTCCATCAATTCACAATTTGTCCTATGTGGATGGTAGGACCAATCTCTTTCAAAGAAATGTGAATCTTATTGAAGGGATTGTGTAGTGTTGAAAAACTAGATGCTTTTGTATGATGTGATCTATAAATGGAAATATCTGGAAAAGCTCACCATCAGTAGGGAATTCTCTAGAGCAGTGATTCCCAAAGTGGGCTCTACCGCCCCCTGGTGGGTGCTGCAGCAATCCGGGGAAGCGGTGATGGCCACAGGTGCATTTATCTTTCCTATTAATTGCTATTAAAATTTTTAAAAAATTAATTTCCAGGGGACTCAGTAATATTTTTTCTGAAAAGGGGGTGGTAGGCCAAAAAAGTTTGGGAACCACTGCTCTAGAGAATAGCATCCAACGCACTGGTGTTGGTCAGCATATATATCTTCTTGTTTTGTGTCTTATCTGTCTAATATCAACAGTCAGCATATTAATGAATGTGTTTATCTCTATAGTATGTCCAAGACTCACAGCTAGATGTGCAAGAGACAGTGCTGGATCTGAATTCAGGAAAATCTGGGTTAAAATTTGATCTCAGGCATTTATTGGCTGTATGACCCAGGGTAAGTAACTTAATCTCTCTTTGCTTCAGTTGGTGTTAGGATAAAATGAGATCATGATTGTAACTCGCTTTGTAAACTTTTAAGACTTATATAAATACTATTATTATAATTAATTTTCAGGAAACACCAGGTTTGAGTCTTCAAAATTTTATCTTATTCTGCCCAAGCTAAATGCCTGTTTGGAAAAGGCACTGATTAAAGAAATACAAACCAAAACAATTCTGAGGTATTATCTCACACACATCAGACTAGCTAAAATGACAAAAGGGCAAAATGAAATGTTGGAGGGGATGTGGAAAAGTAGAGACACTGATACACTATAGGTGGAACTGTGAACTGATCTAACTATTTTGGAGAGCAATTTGGAATTATGCCCCAACGTATAAAACTGTGTATATCCATAGATATCCCAAGGAAATCAGGGAAAAAGGAAAAGAACCCATGTTCCAAAATATTTATAGTAGCTCTCTTTGTGGTGGCAAAGAATTGGAAATTGAGGGGATGTCCTCAATTTGGGGAATGGCTAATCAAATTGTGGCATATGATTGTCATTAATTATTGCACTGTAAGAAACAAATTTCTCAAAAACTTAGAAAGAACTACATGAAATAGTGAAGAATGAAACAAGTAGAACCAAGAGAACATTATATACAGCAACAGATTTAATATGAAGAATAACTTGTGAATTTTCACCTCCAGAGAATGAACTGAGAAATGGAAAAGTGAAAGACATAATTTATGTATTTTGCCAGATGTTGTCTTCTATGGTGTTGGGAAGAGAGGGAAGGGCTGAATTTTTTTTTTAATGGCATTGGGAGTCATAGCAGGAGATAATGTCCAACTTAGCACCCAAGCACTGGCATGGGCATTGTACCCCTTAACCCAGGCAGGCTGTAAGCAGGGAAATTCCTTTGCTCTTTTCTGTGCTTGTGACTCCTAACCCAAGAACATCAGATAACTTCTATAGGACCCAGAGATTATTATCATCTACTTTAGTTTGAGATGGATATAGAGATGCACCTCCAGGCTACACCTTGATACCATTGGACTGTATCTCAGGCATCCATCCGTTCCCTAAACTATGAGGGTCTTCAGGCAGACCCCAGTCAGATGACCAAACACCCCACCAAATTCCTGAGTGTTTACCACTCTAGAGTCATGTTCACACTGTGACACAGCATCATGTACTCACTGTTGTAAAAAATATAAAAATCCCTGAACTGAAGCATTCTGGGGGCAATCCCCCAGGGCTGTTCCACTCATACAGTCTTGCTGGCCAATAATTCTATTTTACTAATAAATCTCTCTTTTTACTTTTAAGCTAAGTTTCGGAGTCTTGCATTCTTACAAAATGTATCCTTCCCGAACCCAGGGGTTCACCATTTCACCCCACAACATCTGGTTGTAACACCACAACAGCATCAGTCTTAGCAGGACTGTGTAGGTGGTCTGAGAACAATGTGCTCTCCAGAATCCCAATTAGGACTAGCAGAGATACAGAAGGAAGTGGAACTGATGCCCGACAGAGCCACATGCAAAGACAAAGAGAAAAGGACTTCCTGTTAGGATAGTAGCTTGGAAAAGTCATAAAGGAACCCAGTTTCCCAAATACATCCCCTTAACAAGGAGACACTAGTTAATGATCACGAAATCCAAAGAAAAACATCATTTAGTATCTTTATCCAGCCCACTACTGCATAAAAAGAGAACTAGTGTTGACATGGAATCTAGAGGCCCCAAATTTATAGCCTAATAAGATCTGATGAACCCCAAGTTTTAGGACTACCTTGTAAGTTGGATACCCCAATGGACTTGTTCCCTGCTCCCCAAGAGAATCCATCCTGAAGGGAATCTCAGGCTAGCAATTTCAGACTGAATAATGGACTCTAAGATAAATGCTATATCCTTTTGGCTTAGGTAGTCTTCCCCATTGTATCAAGAGACCCTTTCCCAGGAATGACCCACACTTGGGCAGGGACCATCCTTTTAGTATCCATTGTAGGTAGCCCCTTCCCTTACACCTCAGCCTCTGGCTATGATTCCTTTCCCAAGCTTGATTGTATCCTGTCAGTATAGTTTGAACACCCCCATTTCCTTGTAGCTATGGTAATGTCAATCATCTTTCCCTGCCCCTGGATCTCCCCAAATGGTATAGGTCCCCCAAATTTTTTTGTTCCTTAGAGTTGTCATCTAGAGCGGTGGCACTCCCAGGGTTCAGTATCCAAAGCATCCAGAGTTCAATCCTCAGACTCTGTGTGAGTGTGTTAGCATTAGCTCTGTATGGAGGCCTACTATTACACCGAACCCCTTTCCTTGATTTTTCTGACTATTTAATAATGCTGTAGTTTTTTCCCAGTCAACACTAGAAGTTGCAAATACTGAACTAGAATAGTCATGCCACCCAGAAAACCAGAATGATCTTGGGGGAACAGGTTCACATTGACTTCTGACCAAGTCCAGAGGAAGTAGGAAGGTGGATCTAAGAGCTCTGAAGGGGAACAATGAAACCTGCCAACACTCTGAGGGTAGACATACCAGGGGAGGTAAAAATTAGTGTCAGGAACAAAAAGTCAAGATCAGATAAGGTTTTCACTACCCTATGCAAGCAAGAGTTTAAGAAGGAGAGATCCTTGACATTGGCACAAAAAGCCAAGAACAGAGGCTGAAGAGAAGCATCCCCCTCTCCCCACAATGAAGAAATACTATGGGTCCAGAAGAAACTCAACAAAAACTCAGCACAGCATCACATCAGGACTACTAAGAATCTTGAATGAAAATGGAATTAATATATATATTAATTATTAATTAAAATAAGAGCTGTGGAAGAAAGAAATGGAAGAACTAAGAACAGAAGGTGAAATCCTTACCAAACAAAGTAGCAGACTTCCTGAAAGTTTCAATGACTCCATGAGGTGTCAACTTTATTTTTGGAAACCCCAAGTTTACCTCTGTCCCTTAGGAACCTTACCTTGGGGGAAGTCCCAAAATAACCTTTGTCCCAGAATCAACAATAAACCTTAAATGATCCTTAAAACCTAAAAAGACCCCAGATTAGGTGGGTCTAGTAGACATAATCAAATCAAATCTTAAATACCCTTTTTGTCTTAGAATTTTCTCCCATAGTATCAGAGACCTCTCCCAGACAGCCCAGCCCCAGGGTGGAACCATCCTTTTGTATCCATTGTAGTTTAGGACACCTCTGAAACCTCAGCCTCTTTCCCAAGCCTGCCTGTAAACTGTCAGTGTGTGTTTGCTGTACTTAATTCCCCAAGTTCTGTTATTCTTTGGAGGTTCGGCTCTGTGTGGCAGCTAATTATTGAGAACTCTCTTATTCTGACTAAAGATTTGGTTTTTATGACTACTTATAGTGTTCTGTATTTTTCCAGGTTGACAGAGGTAACCAAAAACAGAACAAAACAATTAAAACAAAAGCAGAAGACTAACAAAAATTAGAGAAAATATAAAGTATCTACAGATGAAAACTAAGCAACTGGAAAATGGATGGAGATAATTTAAGATCTTTATATTCCCTGAAAACCATTACCTCTCTAATTGGCTCCACTAAAGCCTGGATACTAGATTTCTAAAAATCATAAATGGAAGCTGCTCAGATTGACTAGAACCAGAAGAAGTGAAAATAAAAAGAACTGATTGGGTCACTTTCAGAAAGATACCCTAAAATGAATACTCCCGTTAATGCCATAGTCAAAACACAAAGAGCTTCCAGGTCAAAGGAAAAATATCTTAGGAAGCCAGTAAGAGTTTTCAAGGGCCAAGAAACTAAAGTCAGGATCACAAGAAGACATGGCAGCAAAATTATAGAAAGTAGAGAAAATTTTTCAAATGAGATTCCAAAATGCAAAAGGGAAAGACCAAAGAAAGGATCTTTCACAGAAGAAAAGAATTTAAAGCATTTGGGATAAGAAGACCAGAACTGGGCAAATGTTTGAATTGTAAACACAAGAGTAAAGAATTAAATACATTTGAATAACAGAAAAGGGCCAAAATAGCCACACAACAGGAAGTACTTTCTTTCTAATAGAGGGAGAGATTTGAATTGAATTCCTAATGTCTTTAAGAAACATTAAATTAAGGCAAACAGTGGGACAAAGAGTAGTTTGTTTTGATAGTACAGAAAGGAAAGAAAAGGGAGGTAAAAAGGGATGTAATATGAAGCAAAGAGTTGGGGTGGTAGAACTTTACTAAGACTGGAAGTGAGAATGCATGAGAAGAATATACAAACATGAAAGAAGGCATAGGGGGATCAAAATACATGAACCTCATTTTTTGCCAGACAAAAGAGGCTTAAACATATAAAGAGTATGGTGCAGTAATATTTAAAACTCCACAGGAAAAGTGGCAGAGATATAGAATCGGAGGGGAGGGTTAAAACAAAACTTCAGCTTCAGAGACTATACAAAGGGGAAATTAAAAGGAAAGGAAGAAAGTGTAACAACTAGCAATAAGGGCTTGGTTGGGGGAAGAGAGGATGAAGAACACAATGAAAGCAGATTACTCCAGTTACAGATCACTGGCTTTGATCACATTTCTTCCTTTCTTCAGCATCCTCTTGTGTGAAAAGAGAACAGGTTGTAGGGAAAGGGAGGAAGAACAAGCATAAGATGATATGACAGAGGGAAATTCATAATTAGCAATGTCAACTTGGAAAAACACAGAACTACTAAAGAAGTCAGAAAAACCAAATCTTTAATCAGGAAAAGAGACAGGTCCTTAATATTCAGCCACCAGTCACACAGAGCCCAGCAAAGAGTCAAAGGCTCTGGGGACAGTGTCTCTGAGAGAATCACTATGCTAGATGATTCCCCTGAAGTAGACTGAATAAATGAAATAGGTTAGAGAATAAAGTAGAATTGAAGTAGATTAACCCATTCCTGCATTATTTAGGAAACTGACCTAATCCCTCTAGGAGGCCAAGCAACCTAGGCAAGTGGTGCCTTGTAATGTTAGTCTGCACTGGATTACACTAGGGAAGGCTGTCCTAGCTGGTAGAGTTTTTTCTTTTCTTTTTTTAATCAATAAATAATGGTTCCAATGATTGAATTTCTGGGTGTCTGGACTTGGGTTATGAAGTACCCCACTTCGTTTGGAGGTCCCAGCGAGATGTCAGTCTCTAGGACCAGGAGGTAAGGACATCAGAGAGGGCTGCTGTGAATGTGTTCATATGTGTGAATGGTGCCTTCTTCGGGCCCACCCCTGGTTCTGGTGATTTGAGATCTCAGACAAATTTTAAGCTGGTTTTGGAACCATCTATTCTATTCTCGAAAGTTAGTTCTGTTTTGCTCCAGGGTCTTGTTTTACCCTGGAGTGCTGTTTTTGTCCTAGAGTCCAGTTTTGTCCTGAAGTCCTGTTTGACTCTGGAGTTCTGTTAGGTTCTGAAAAATTTGGATCCAGTGGAAGCTGTTGGGATGGCTGGACACAGCTTTTTAATCCCTGCCAGGTCACTAAAGAGACGTCTTTCAGTGACTTCTGGGGAACCTTTGGGTTCCAAGGTGTATGAATGTGTGAGAGAGTGTGGCCTGTAGATTTCTGTTGAATCTGTGTTGTTTTTTTGTGTGGCTAGCTATAAGATTAAACAAAGGAAGGGGCAAAAAGAGTTTAAGATGCAGCTTCACAAAGGGGAATTTCTTTCATAGTGGCTGTTCTGTACTCCCTCCACCTACATTTCAAACCTCCCAAACTTTAGCACGGAGAGGCTGTGCCTGCTCTGGGTAACAGGCTTAGAATCTGAGTAGGAAGGGGGGAGGGGACTTAAAAGTTCTTCCCTTAAGAAATCCAGTCAGCCTTATGAACAGCTTACTTCCAACCCCCACTGGGAGCAGATAGCCCTTTTGTCTAGGTGCTACAAGAGCATTTTGTTAGAAATCACAGACAAAAAGAGAGACAGGTTAGATCTATCAACATGTAAGGTGCAGGGAAAGTTAGGGGACAAGGAAGTCAGCTCAACCAATCAGATGGCTGATTACAGTAGCTTAGCTCAGCATAGCCTTTTCAGCTAAAGGGGCAGTATACTAAAACTGTTTTAATGAGTTTTCTCTGCAAATATTTCTTTTTAAGAATGGATCCTAAAGCACTGATTTTTTCCTTTTAAAGCATGCTTGTCACAAAGTTGTATTATTGTTTATTGTCTTTGTCATAGTCTCATCTCTATGTATTCTTAAATTGGGCACTCACAAAAAGGAAAAAAGGGGAGTTGGAAGATTGAACTTCCCACTGTCAAAAATCCTCAGCAGAGGACAAAAGCAAATGTCTGTTCAATGGTTTTTCCTCTTTCTTCCTTTGGATGGGCCCCCAAAGGAACAAAAAAGAGAAAAAAATTAATTTCCAGGGGGCTGAATAATATTTTTTCTGGAAAGGGGGCGGTAGGCCAAAAAAGTTTGGGAACCACTGATATATGCAAATTTGGAAGATTACCAATGATTTTTTTTTTTTTAAACCCTTGTACTTCGGTGTATTGTCTCATAGGTGGAAGATTGGTAAGGGTGGGCAATGGGGGTCAAGTGACTTGCCCAGGGTCACACAGCTGGGAAGTGGCTGAGGCCGGGTTTGAACCTAGGACCTCCTGTCTCTAGGCCTGACTCTCACTCCACTGAGCTACCCAGCTGCCCCTTACCAATGATTTTGATAAGGTACAATGTAATTTTATTTATTGTGGTAACTGTTTGTCAGTTAAAAGTGAAATGTTAGCCAGATTTTATTGAGCACAAAAACTCATGGTTAGAAGTTTGTTTAATGGTTTCAGTGAATTTGAGAATTATCTAAAAGTGAATAATAACCAGCCTGACATAGAGAAGGAATGTTTATTCTGTAAGTACCAAAATTGTACTGGCTACTTAGTAGTTGTAAAAGTCATTCAGAAAAAGTTGTAATGTTGTTATTGAGAACTTATTCTAGAATTTAAACCTGGGATTTTTCAAATGAGATGTTATTTTAATGTGTGTGCTGTCAGAACTAGCAACAAGTAATCATATGACACACAAGAAGTTTTTAAAGTGGTTAATCTGTGCATGGGTTTTAATAATACAGGTCCTAAGAATTTGGTATTTTGCAAAAGATGGAATTTCTAAACAGTGTTGTATTTGACTAGGGTTGTATGAACTGTTTTTAAAAATGTGTACAATAGGGCAGCTGGGTAGCTCAGTGGAGTGAGAGCTAGGCCTAGAGACGGGAGGTCCTAGGTTCAAACCCGGCCTCAGCCACTTCCCAGCTGTGTGACCCTGGGCAAGTCACTTGACCCCCATTGCCCACCCTTACCACTCTTCCACCTATGAGACAATACACCGAAGTACAAGGGTTAAAAAAAAAAAAATGTGTACAATGTATAAGAAGGAATTCTTGATCTAGAGATTAACATGTATTTAGACTCAAATTGCTAGAAAGTAATGATGAATGAATACAAAATATGTTTGCATTTAGGCTATAAAGAGAATTAAGTTCTCCACCTGAATAGGTTAAGGATATATGATGTGCAAACTGTATGAAATTAACAAGGAAAATTTGATCAGCCCAGGAATCTAATAGGAGGATTAAATGCAATTAAATATAGTACCTTTCCTCTTTTTGCAATAATGGTAAAGGAGGAGAAGCCAGAGGAAATAAGAGTAACGGATAAAGAAATAATAGGTGTGAATTCTAGTGCAAAATAGATATAACAAATGGTAAATCAGAATAATATTGATGGAATTTAATCATTTATGTAGCAATGTTTTGAGGTAAAAGGAAACTAAATGGGAGGTTCTATTCTATTTTAAACAGAGGTTTGAAAGGAATAAGAGTAAATGGCTTTGAAATTCAGTTGTTTTACATACTGAAAGATTACTAAAGGACTTAAAGTTATTTGGAAGTTGTGGAGTTCAAACTAAAATTTGTAGAGAATTTATTAAGGAGATTTTGATACATGCAAAATTTTAAATTGAGGTGATCTCACTTGTTAAAGAGAGATAAGAGACAAGGTTGTTAAGTCATAAAAACCTAAATCAAGCCGGGCAGCCTTAGGATAAATTGCTCACAAGCTATTAACCCCTTCCTTGAACACAGGAAGGAGAAAGAAGAACTTATAATTGTTCCACATTAATATTTAGGTACTGATATAGCAACACAGTACATAAGTATATCTTAAAGAGTTTAAAGATGAGTATATTCTAATTGTATACTTCAGAGGTTTTAAGGAGATGTTCAAGCAAGTAAAAGGTGATTTTAAAAAAAAGCCATGGATATTTTGTAAAACAGGTTTTTTTAGCAGTACAGTCTCAAGAAGACTGCTTTCCATCCTTATTTATCTTTTTATCATAGGAGATTTAAAGAAAAAAATAGGTTTAAGTGTTTAAACTGACCAAAAATGGTGTGGTTTTTTTTTTGAATGGTTTTCATCTCAGTGTATTAAAGTTGACTAACTTTATTATTACATTTGACTTCTTGGTCTTGAAAATAGATAAGCAGCCTGCTTGTCAAAAGGCTTGCTTTAAGGTTTATAGTGCTTAAAAGGTTTCAAATCTTGTAATTGGAAATAGACCCTATGATACTACATGCTTTATGATATTCCTTTTAAGTATGACTTTTATGTGAATTATTGCTAAAACATGTGCTTTAAGTATTGTTTGGTAAGCAAAAGCTCATTGTAAACCTGACTGTACCATAGATTTTGTTCAATCCTCAGTGGTTACCTCAGTTTACCAATTTGTACTATGATCTGAAACTTATAATTGATGAGCACTATGCTAAAGGTACAGTGTCTCAATTCTTGGGAGTTATTGATTAGCACTTGCAGGGATACCAAATGGTATGTTTATTTTTATGATGGTAACAGAGAATCAGAGAAAGTGAAGAGGTATCTTGTGCTTGAATACAAAAGAAAGAGAGAATTGATCTAATGTCTTGAGTATGCAGATTTGTGATGGGTGAATGGAAGTTGTGTTCTGCTTTTTAAGCAGTGGGTTTTGAGGGAAAAAGAGAGAGGGAGAAGGAGAGAGAAGGAGAGGTGAAAGAGAATAGATAGATATTCTACTCTTATAATTGGATTCTTGACCTAGGGATAATTTCTAAAATTAATGTATATGGTTTTGGAAAAATCACAAATGATTCTGGAATTTCTCTGGAAAGTTACCTGGAAGTGATTCCTATATGGTCTTGTCTTAGTCCTTTCGATGGCCTAGGTTCAAGAGATAATACAGCCCTGATTTATATTTACTATGGAGCTACTTTAACTCCTGTTCCTTAATTCAGGTTTTGTGACTAAAGTGTGATATGTTAATTATTGCCAAAAAAAAGTAAGAATAACTGAGTGATCAGCCTTGTAGGGATGTGAAAGGCTTTTTTTGAGGGTATGGAAATTTGTTTCTAGACTGCTGCTTAGCAAAATTTATCTGAGCTGTAATGGGTAAGACTTGTCTTTTAAGGAGGGAGAAGGCTTCTGGGACCCACTGGTGATGTAGTACGCAAAAGATAGAGAATGTTCTGTGATGGTTAGAGAGGCAATCCTAGGGCTCAACCTGGACTGGACCTCTTCTGACCATCTAGGCTACTAATCCTTGTGACACAATGATGATATGAGCCAGTGACAGCTTTGGCCTGTACATGGAGCCCCCTCACTATGTGTCCCTTGGCACATGAGAAAATGTTTTTCCTATCTTTTGTGACAAGTTCCCATAATCAGCACTTAATGCAAATTGTAAAATTAAAGTTTCCATTTCCCCAAACAACCTATTAGGTTAATAATTGAAAATTATCAAATTGTTAGGGAACATACTTTGAGAAGTAGGTGAAGTTTAGTAATAAATGACTTGTATCTGCAGCCTTAATTTACCACAACTAAAGTTTGGATCTTGAGCTTGGAAATATAACCCATATATATCCAGAAATATAAAGCTTTCTGGATTTCCTCCAGAATCTGGGATAAAGAAGTTTATCTATAAAATATTGTTATTCAAGTATTTATAGATGCCATATTAATGTGAGCTTTGCAAAAGGATATTCTTTAACAGAAACATCACATACCATCTCTGCAAGCAACTTAGGAATCAAATTTCCTAAAAGGATCAATTCCTGTCAGAGGATGATTTCTGGAGATAAAATCTATTGGTTAAGATACCCAAATGTTAATGTTTAATATCAGTTTCTATTGTACTACTTTTCTCTCTTTATATCTGGTGTTCTAGTTTTTGCCCCAGTCCTGGATTCTATACTTCTGCCTTATGAATGGATGCTCCCCCTTGTGACCTGTCTGCCAGTCTAGGGAAACAGTCTCTGATCTCCCAGCCTTCAGGACCCTGGCATTCGCTGCAGAGATGTTGCTGAAGACCCTGTGCCCACAGCTCCTCCTCCTCCTCCTCTTCTCAGGGATTCTACGCCCCTTATCAGCTTGAAGAAGCTACAGAAGATTGAAACCATTGGCCCTCTTCCCTTAGATATTTGGAGGAGGAGGGAGATGGCATGGGACCTTGTACCCTGGAGATGGCATAGGACATCGTACCCTCATAGTGAAAAAGTTTTTCAGGCAAAAATTCCTTTGCTCCCACTATGTACCCTTACCTGACACCAAGTCAAAGGTTTGACTCAGTTACTAGTAGAGGGGAAATTGAAGTGTGGACAATGAGCCTCCTGGGAATGGGCTGGAGGGATCCTGTAGGCTCATATGGGGGCTGGTTGGCGGTGCAAATTGGGGATTAATGTTGGTTAAAGTTCATTTATATGCTTGTCTATCGGCAGGGCACCCTGATAAAGCTTGTCTTGCAGGACAAAACTGCTCAGCCCAAAAGGGGACTGCATGACCAGCACTACTGCTGTACCTCCAAACCTCTCCCCTTTGCTCTGTGCTCACAATATCCGGCCCAGCCCCTCTGTCCTCAGCCCAGGCCTCAAGAAAGCCAGAATCCCAGCAAGGAACTCAGCTAATGTAGGTTGGTGGAGGAGAAATAACTGTCCTCGCCTGTTGGACTGAACAGAGACATTGTTGCTGGACCCAAACTGAATGCTCCTATCCTGGCAATCCCCACTCCTGGGCACCTGAATGCAATAACAGAGAGAGCAATCCCTTCTCAGTCTCAAACCCTCCAAATGTTCTGTATATCCCCTCAATCACAAATGCTAAGGCCAAAACCCAATTTAATAGGGACATGAGCTGATTCTTACCCTGGGGGACCTACAGGGTAATGGCAATTATTTTTTTTCTGGAGTCTGAGGCAGATCCCAGTAGTTTATTTCTTACTCCTCACGGTGTCAGCATTGTCACTGCACCTACCTCTGACCCTTATGAGATTTGGTACTGGAAAGCCCCTCCTGGTACATGGTTTGCCTGTACCAGGGCCTCACGTCTATCCCCTCATACCTTAAGAACAAAGGATGCTGGAGATAACCCTGTAATTTGCATCCTGGTTCATATTATTCCCCAGGTTTACTATTATTCAGGAGAGGGAGGTAGAGAACATTTTAAAGGGATGAAGACTGATGAACACCTGGCAGACCTTGTCTAGCATCGTAGAGTGCCCATTCTAATCCCAATTTTGGGAGGGCTGGGCATAAGAGGAACTGCAGCCCTAAAACAATGCTGCACTGGTTCAGGGAAACCAGAATTTCCAGTCTCTCTCACCAGATTGATTTGGATCTTAGTGAATTAGAAACCTCTGTCAATTTCTTGGAAAAATCATTGTCCTCTCTGGCAGAAATGGTTTTCCAAAATAGGCAAGGATTAGACCTCCTTTTCTTTAAGCATTGGGTGGCATTGGGAGAATCCTACTGTTTTTATGCCAGTCATTCTGGGGTTGCACAGGAACCACTAGCTCTGCTCTGAGGGAGAATACATGAGAGGGAATGGACTAATGCTCAGCCTACCACCTGTTATTTTAACCTTTTCTCTGACCCTTCTTATTAGTAATAATATGCCTTTCTAATAGGATCCTGCCTGATCAACTGTCTCATATCCTATATCCAGCAGCGACTTCAGGCTGTTAAACTTTTGGCCCTGTGGTCATATTACTCTCCTTTATCTGATGAGTCAAGGATTTGACTTATGAACAAGAAGAGGAGGGAATGAAGTAAACTGAATAAATGAAATAGGTTAGAGAATAAAGTAGAATTGAAGTAGATTAACCCATTCCTGCATTATTTAGGAAACTGACCTAATCCCTCTAGGAGGCCAAGCAACCTAGGCAAGTGGTGGGTCAGAGTCCATATTCCCCTATGGACAACAAAGGGACATAGCTAACTTTGGATGAGTGAGAAGTACAAATAGGTCAAGATGGAATGCAAGGTAAACATATAAGCTAACTAGGGATGAGTGTTTAGGTACATGTGAAAAGTAAATATCCTCTGAATGATCTGAATGTTATCTACTTATCACTACCTGTGTTTGTGATGAGGTTTTTCTTGACAAATAAGACCTGGATAGCCTTGTATCTTGTAAACCTATTTAAGTTGCCTTGTAATGTTAGTCTGTACAGATTCCACTAGGGAAGGCTGTCCCAATAAATAATGGTTCCAATTATTGAATTTCTGGGTGTCTGGACTTATGTTATGAAGTATCCCACTTCACCCCAAAGAACAATAGAAATTGGGATTTATATACCTTTTTGTAGAATTAAGTACAGCAAACATACACTGACAGTTTAAAAGCAGGCTTGAGAAAGAAGTGTAGCTAGAGGCTAGGGTATGTGAGTGGCCTAACTTACAATGGGTACAAAAAGGATGATTTCCATCTGGTGGTGTTCTTGGGAAAGGAACTCTGATACAAAGAAGGAAACAAAGAGTGGTAATTGAGGATTTGAGAATTTCTATTATTTTTATCCAGGACACTTAAAGGAAGCTTGGAGATCCCTAGTTCCATTTAAGATAAAGTCAGTTTAGGACTTCCCCTAAAGGCAAGTTCCCAAGGGAAATGGGCAAACTTGGGGTTTTCAGAAGGTAACAATTATAACAAGGAACCTGAATGGGATTAGTTCATTTTGAAAGCAGAATCCAATAGCATGTTACAAGAAACACAGTGAAACAAAGGTCAAATGAGGGGTTAGAACAGAATTTCTCATGCTTCAGGAGAATTTTTTAAAAGCAGGAGTAGCAATTATGATCTCAGAGTTAATATACTGGTATGGGCATTGTACCCCTTAACCCAGGTAAACTGTAAAACAGGGAAATTCCCTTGCTCCTTTCTGTCCTTGTAACTCCTAACCCAAGAACATCTGATAACTTCTATAAGACCCTGAGATTATTATCATCTTTGAATTGTCCTTTAGTTTAAGATGGATATAGAGATGCACCTCCAGGCTACACCTTGATACCATTGGGCTGTATCTCACACATCTATCTGTCCCCTATGAGGACAGATATGAGGGTCTTCAGGCAGACCCCGGTCAGATGACCAAATACCCCACTGAATGCCTGAGTGTTCACCACTCTAGAGTCACTTCCACACAGCATCATGTACTCACTATTGTAAAGAATATAAAAAACTCTTAACTGAAGCATTCTGGGAACAACCCCCCAGGGTTGTTCCACTCATGCTGTCTTGCTGGTCAAAAATTCTATCTTACTAATAAATCTCTTTTTACTTTTAAGCTAAGTTTCAGAGTCTTGCATTCTTGCAAAAGGTATCCTTCCTGAACCCAGGTGTTCACCATTGTACCCCACAACATTATCAGCGCTTAAAACATGTAGCAGTTCCTAAGTACTAAAAAAGAAAAGTTAATCAAATTGGAGATCAGGCAGCCTAGTAGTACAGTGGAAAAAGTATAGTCCCTTGGAGTCCTGAAGACCAATTTTGAATCCTCCCTTTATCCCTTGTCAACATGGAATCTAAAAGAACCCCAAGTTTTAGGGTTAGCTTGTAAGCTGGAGACCCCAAATTCCTCTCTGTTCCACTGAGAGTTAGACAGGAGGTTAAGTTTCAAACTTAGCTAGCCCCAGACTGAACAATAGACCCTAAGGTAAATGACAATCCCACTTAGGTGGGGCTAAGCAAATTGGAGGCTCCAGAGTCAATGATCTTTCCATTGAACCACCCAGAGATGTCATGGCAAACCCTAAAGCCTTCTCTTCTCCCTCCAACAAACATTTACTCCTGGCTCATTCTCCGATGCCTATACACATCCCCACCCTCCTTCTATCCCCTCAAGTCTACTCTCTCTGACTAAAACTTCCTCACTTTTTTTTTAATTAATAGAATTTATTTACAAGTTTCCCAGCCCCTCCAGCATAGCTGACATCATCTGAGAGATACGGATACACACACACGCGCGCGCACAAACAATGTCTTTCATATTTCTATTTTTCAGTTTATTCTCTGAAGGTAACATTTATGAGTTATTCTTCAAGTATTAAATCTATAGCTGTGTATAATGTTCTCTTGATTCTGTTCATTATCCCATGTAGTTCTTTCTAAGGTTGTTTGTTTTGTTTTGTTTTTTAATTTGCCTTATGGTGCAGTGCACTTCCTCACATATAAGAGTCCCTGGCAACCCAATTTCCAGCCTATCTCCAGTTTGCCACATCTGATAGCTTTTTCTCAGTCTTTCTTGTCCATTTTGTGCTATCTGGCACTGATGACTGTCCTCTTCTCTTCTCTGTGCTTTTGGGATGCTCCTTCCATCATTACACTTCTACCCATCTGACCCCTCCTTTTCAGGCTCCTTTCCTGAATCACCTTCCACCCCCAACTGTGGGGGTACCCCCCAGGCTCTGCCCTGATCTTCTCTCTTTACACTCTCTCATTTGGTGATCTCATCAGCTCCCATGGGTGTAATTGCCACCTCTAAATGGATGATTCCCAAATTAGTATATTCTGTCTTTATGAACTCTAATCTCACATCACCAACAGGCTATTAGATATTTTGAACTGGTTGCCCAAAAGGCATTTTAAATACCACGTCTCCAAAATGGTTTATTATCTGCCCTAAAAACCTCCCTTACCTCATCCCTTTCCTAAATTTCTCTGTTTCTGTTAAGGGCATTGCTATCCTTCCAAGCACCCCAAGTTCTCTAATTTGGAATCATCAATTCCTCTCTTGCCCACCTCACATATCTAATCTGTTATCAGGGCCTGTCATCTCTGCCCCCTTCTTTCTACCCACCTAGACACCACCCTACAACAGTCTCCTAATTGGAAAACCCTGCCTCCACTCTAATCCATCCATATCTGATCCATCCATATCCAATCCATACAGGTGCAATGTAATTTTCCTAAAACAGAGGCCTAACCAAGTTGTTTTCTGTATAAATGGAGATTTTGAACCTTGGACTTCATCCCCCAGAAGTCCCTTAGTATTTCCCAAAATTCCTTTTAATATCTCCTGTACCTCCACATTTGTGTGGTCACGTTATTGTTTTGTGGGTTCTTTAACTACTCCCTCTTCCTTTTTTTGTTCCTCTTTTGCTCTCGCGAGTGGTCTGGGTTAGTACCTTTTTACTTAGCTTTTTTATGTTAGTTCATTATTAATACAAATTTATAAAATATAATACTTAAAGTTATTGAATATTAATTTTAAAATCCACATTTCCCACTCAAACTCCAGGAGCTCCCTATTGTCTCAAGGATCAAATATTAATACTTCTATTTGGCATTTAGAGCTGTTAGAATGTAAACTTCTTTTAAGTAGGGACTGTTTCATTCTTTGTCCTTGTATTTTCAGGACCTAGCACAAAGTAGGTGCTCTATAATTGTTTAATAATTGATTTACAACCTGGCTTCAACCTACCTCCCTTTTAGTGTTATTACATAGTATTCCCTTTAACAGATCCTAAGGTCTAGCAAAACTAGCCTTCTTGCTGTTTCCTATATATAAAATACTCCATCACCCACCTCTACACCTTTTCACTGATTGTCCCTCTGAATGTTCTCTCTCCCCCGAATCACCTCAGATGACCTCCTTTTTACATGAAAATTTTCCTGGTTCCCCCCCAAATTGCTAGTCTTTCTTTCCTCAAAATTACCTTATATGGGGGCAGCTGGGTAGCTCAGTGGATTGAGAGTCAGGCCTAGAGACAGGAGGTCCTAGGTTCAAATCTGGCCTCAGACACTTCCCAGCTGTGTGACCCTGGGCAAGTCACTTGACCCCCATTGCCCACCCTTACCACTCTTCCACCTAGGAGCCAATACACAGAAGTTAAGGGTTTAAAAAAAAAATTACCTTATATATGCCTATGCACACACATGTGGTTCCCCCCAATAAGGTGTAAGCTCTTTATGGACAGGTTTTGTTTTTGCTTAAAGTAAAAGCAAGTCCTCGAAGAGTCAAGGACTTGGGTTCAAATTCTGGCTTGATAAATGTGTCCTTACTACCTATGTGACCCTGGTGAAGTCACATAACACCCGACCCAAGGCCTCAATTTCCTTCTCTGTAAAATGAGCTTAGACTAGTTGGTCTCTAAGATCCCTTCCAGTCCAAAATCTATGATCCTATAATCTGCATGACTTGTATTTATTATGAACACTGAAAGATAAGGCATGAAATAATGTTTCTTCTTGCATGTAGGTGCATAATGAAATCAACTCTGTAACCTTTTTACTGGCCTCTCCAAGGAAAGCCTGTGAGGTGCTCTGCATTAAGCTGCCTGGACTACAGTTGAGAACCACCTAATTGGACTTTCTGCCTTCTACAATCCATCTTCCACATAACTACCCAGATAATAAATATTTCTAAAGCACCAATTCAATTCTAGGGACTCAAGGATAAAAACCATTAGCTAGGTACTGAAAGCCCTTCATAGTCCACTTATTTCCAGGTTTATTTTATGCTCTTCCCCTTCACAGGCTCTTCCCTCTAGCTGGGCTGGCCCTATTTGCTTATCTGGACATGGTATTCCATCTCCTGCTTCCATGCTTTGTTCGGGATCTGCCTCCACACTGGGAGTACAATCCCTCCTCAGTTTTCCTTGGAATCCTTAACTTTCTTCCAGATCCCCTTTTCAAGGGCCTCCTCCTCCAGGAAGTCTCTCTCCTTAAATCATATTAGTCTATTTAAAAATTACATCATTTCACTAGAGTATAAGCTCTTAAAGATCAGGGACTGCTTTTTGTTTTGTCTTTGTATCCCAGATACCTAGCACAGTAATTTGCATGATTTAATAAATACTCACTGAATTGATCTTTCTCCCTTCTCCCTTCAGTTATATCAAGAATATCATTATGGCCATGGTTCTGTTCTGTTAAGCAATGTGTTATCATGGATAGAGTTCATGGCTTGCAATCAGGAAGACTTGGGATTCAAATCTTGCTTCAGGTACTTACTAACTATGTTACCCTGGGCAAGTCCTGGCCTTACGTTTCCTCATATGTAAAACATATATATGGGTGTTGATCTTTGAGTACTCTCTAGCCCAGAAAGTAATCATAAGCCTATTAGCGAAATATGTGTGCTCTTGGGTGACAGCTGATTTGTGAGCTTCAAGAGTAGTTGTGGAGGGGACAGCTGGTTGGCTCAGTGGATTGAGAACCAGGTCTAGAGAGGGAGGTCCCACAGGTTCAAATCTGGCCTCAGACACTTCCCAGCTACATGATCCTGGCCAAATCACTTAATCCCAGTTGCCTAGCCACTCTTCTGCCTTGGAACCAATACACAGTATTGATTCTAAGACAGAAGGTAAGGGTTTTAAAGAAGAGTAATTTTTTAGAGACAGATGGAAGGGAAGGGGATAACCTGCAGCAAATTTACTTGTCCATGGGATGACCTCTCCAGAAGTTAAAGAGTCAGTTCTATAGAGTTGAAGGCCAAGTTGAGGGAAGAGAGACACACACTTGAGCACCCAAGGAAGAGAGTCATGTCAAAGGAGCATGATCCCTGGTGACAGAGTGCTGGCTACAGACTCAAAAGAAAGTTAACCCTAAAGCTAACTGTGACAGGGGCTGGGTGTGGTACCTGTCTGAGCAGGGTATCAGCTGGCAGCCTCTGCAAGTTCTCCAGATGGGAGTGGAAGAGGGTGCTATGTAGCAGTTTCACCTGCAGCAGTCCTTCGATGATATACCCAATGGTGCAGTCATCAGGGAGTCTGACCTTCTCAGCAGTGCTAATGAAGTTGCCCAGGCTGCAAGGAAGGGGAGAGGTTGCTTAGGACATGCCTGGATCTGCCTTTCCCACCTGTCTTGACCTACTTTTCAAGACCTTGTGGAACTGGCTGCTTGGAGTTGGGAAGCCCAGAGGCTCCCACTCACCTGGCCCAAGGACTCATTTTGAGGGCAAGACCTCTGCTGATACAGAACCCAGCTCCTCCTGTGGCAAACCAGAACTTGACTGTAGACACCTGGGAGGTAAGCAGAGAGAACCCAACATCAAGGGCTGGTGGGTGAGAGGCTACATTCCTTAAGACTTGCCCATTAGACCCCTCCCTTCCCCCTCACCAGATTCATCTGCCAGAGCCTATCCTTTGTCTGGAGTTCCTGGTCTTTGAACATTGTGGGGTAGAAAGAACACTGGAAGTCAGGTTCAAATTCCAGCTCTTGTGTAAGACATAATTCCTCTGAGCCTAAGTTTTCTCATTGATAAAATGTAGACAGGAGTACCTACTTTACCTACCTCAAAGGAACTTAAAAGTACTTCATAAAACTACAAAGCTCTATTTAAACACAAATATAAGCTCTGGAGAACCTGGTCGCTGGGTCCAGGGAAAAATGGTCCCCATATCACCTTGCCTCTCCCAAGCTTCCTCTTCTACTCCAAACTTGCCTCCCCCCAGAAAATTTCATCAGGAATTCCAGACAATCAGTGGTTCTTGGTCTCTTCTTTTTCAGATCTAGCTGCTCTGAGATGTCTTCATTTGGCTTTCGGCTTCCTGGAACATCCCTGCCCGGCCTTCACCTTCCTGCTGCTACTCCTACTCTTCCATTTCCACTACCTTTTAGAAGTCCTCCTGGGCCTAATCATATGAGAGATAAAAGATTTAGAGCTCAAAGGGACCCTGGAGGTCAATTAATCCAATTCCCTCACTTTACAAAAGAGGAAACTAGCCCATGGGGGTTAAATGACTTGTCCAAGGTCACACAGGTTTGAGAGGCAAGTGATTTCTCAGATTTCTGTCTTTCTAGTCTTGAATTCTCAGTTGTTCCCCTCCCCACCACCCACCCTGATCCTCCCCCAAAAAAGTTTCCAAGCTACTCACAGTTCCACTTCCCTGGGCTCTGTCAGCTGCCTCAATAGGGTGGTCCAGGCTAGGTCGCCCCACATAGACATCTTGACTTGGGGAGAAACCAGAGAGCAGCTGTAGGAGCCCTTTGGAGTTCACATAATTGTCATCATCCACATGGCAGAACCATCTGCAAGGGATGAGAAGGAAAGAACCCCATTAAGTAGGATAGAAGAGACCATTATTGTTGGCACCCTCAATGAGCCCAGCTGTTCAGAGCTCTGGCAGCTGAAAGAGCTGGGGGAGGAACGAGAGCTGGGGGACGTGGCCCATAAAAACAAGCTGTCTTGTGACCTGCTGTTTGGGATTTCTGGGGTTTTCTGAGTGATTCCCACCTAGTTTTCTGGCTTGGCAACTCACGTACTTCCTTCCTGACTCGATGAACTTGTCATACTCTACAGACATTTTGCAACAGAGTGCTTGTCGTGTATGCATGGAGGAACAATTGGTGTTGATGACATGATCTCCTGGAGAAAATAAAGGATGGGTTAATGGGAGGGAAAGCAAAATAGTAGTTAATTCCAGGAGAGACAGTTTGGTAGAGGAGTTAAGAGGGTTGGCCTTGGAATCAAGACCTAGATTCAAATCCTACCTTTGATTACCCATATGACCCTGGCAAGTCACTTAACCAATGGGACTCTCTAAGACTATCTTATGCAAATAAGCTGTCAATCTACATCATGAATGAAAGAGGAAGTCTGCATACTGAAAATTATCCATCAATGAAATCATAAGTCCTGACCCACAATACCATTTCCACTCCCTCCCTCATCTTCAAAGGCCCTCAACCCCCAAAGCCACAGGTATACATTGAAAATATAGCTGAAGTAGAATCAGGGAGTTCCAGTAAAACATGACTTATTTGATAAATTCTTTTGCCTAGTTCTACTCTCCCAGTTCATACAGTATTCTAGAAGCCAGCCAAATATCAGGGCTCAATACAATCTATACCAGTTTATGTTTTAGTTCTGGTGTCTTTGTAGTTAGTGATTTATTCAGACAGTGATGACCTTAGTAGAGGAGACTCTACCCTGGGGCCGGGTGTCATGAAAACAGGTTCAGACTCCTCCTGTATAGAGGCCAATCACCATTCTAATGAGTTAAGCTTGTTCTTGGGTAGCAACAGGAAGCCAAATATCCCTTATCCATGTAATCTGACAGATGTAATACCAGTATTCAGTACAGATGGATTCAATGTGAAACTTAATTACCTGCTCGAAGGCGTAACTCTGGGTCTTCACCATCCGTAAAGATGAAAGTCTGGAGAAAAAAAAAAATTAGGCCCAAGAGTTGAAAAAAAAAATGGGATACTTTCTGAGATACTGCTTACTGACCCATGTCAGTTTGCACATGCAGCCTACCAAGGCCTGCCCTTTATTTGGCCCTTTTCTTTGCCAGTGTTTTTGTCAATGTATCAAGAGTGGAAAGACTGATGTACTTAGAATCAAATCCTACCTCTGCCATTCACCAGATATGTGACTTTGGGCAACATTAACCGTCTGAGCCTCACGTCCTCATTGGTAAAATAGGGCTACCTATAATATATATGCTTCATGGAGTGTCATGAGCTTCAATAATAATAATGTAGTAGTACACCTAATAAATCTTAAAGCAATCCTTAATGCCAGCTATGTGTAAAATATCCTTTCCCGATACCTGTCCTCAGGCCTGTTGGAAGTAAAGATAAATAGAAGACACAGATTTGTCTTTGGCCTGGGGCAGCTCCAAGGTTATTCCAAAGTCTTGGCATACACAGAACCATTTTCCTAGGTTTTAGCCACTATATCTCTGCTGAAATAAATTGCCCATGGAAAGATGCACAAAGCCACCAGTGCTGAAAGAATAAATAAATACCCTTGGGTTCATAGAGAACAGGGTCAGAAAATTAATGAGTTTTCATTAAAGAAAGGAACTGTATTCTTCTTTTAAATTGTATTACAATTTTATACTAGTAAATTAAGAGTATTTATTTAGTCTATTTCCCAAAATATGAAGCCAGATGGAACGATTCCAATTTGAATAGTGTGCCTACATAATTTTTTCTCTGATATAACTATTCACAAGATTTGGAACAGAAAGGGACCTTGGAGGTCATCTAGCTCAATCTCCTAATTTTACAGATGAGGAAACTGAGGCCTAGAAGGTTTAGGTGACTCGCTCAAGGTCACACAGGGAGTTGCATAGCTGGGATTGAAACTCAGGTTCTTAAGACTCCTCTTTCCACTATATCACAGTGCCTCTTTAACAAAAAAATCTAGGTTTTCTAACTCCAAGTTATAAGTACATCTTCACCTTCATTCTGTCAGTGTAACCCCTCATAGTGGAAAGGGGCCAGAAAATAACCATCAACTCTGATCCCAGAGGGACATCAATCCATCCTCCATACTGTACCAATTCTACTTGCCTGGTGATTCTACTGCTCAAAAACAGTCAACACCCTACCCCCAACCCTAGCCAAACTCCCCAGCCTAACCATTCAAGACTTTCCAAATATCTGGGAATCTACTTGCCAAGACAAATTCAGGAATTATATGAACATAACTACAAAACACTCTTCACATAAATAAAACTAGATCTAAATAATTGGAAAAACATCAATTGATCATGGGTAGGTCAAGCTAATACAATAAAAATGACAATCCTACCTAAATTAATTTACTTATTCAGCTCTATATCTAGCAAACTACCAAAACATTTTTTTATAGAATTAGCAAAAATTATTACAAAGTTCACCTGGAAGAACAAAAGATCAAGAATATCAAGGGAAATAATGAAAAAAATGTGAAGGATGGGGACCTTGCTTTACCAGATTTCAAACTATACCATAAAGCAGTGATCATCAAAACTATATGGTACTGGCTTAGAAATAGAAGGGTGGATCAATGGAATAGACTTGTGGTAAATGACAGTAGCAAGATAGTGTTCGATAAACCCAAAGATCCCAGCTTTTGGGACAAGAACCCACTATTTGACAAAAACTACTAGGAGAACTGGAAAACATTATGGGAGAAATTAGACTTAGATCAACATCTTACACCCTATACCAAGATTAACTCAGAGTGGGTAAATGACTTAAATATAAAGAAAGAAATCATAAACAAATTAGGTGAACATAGGATAGTATACCTGTCAGATCTATGGGAAAGGGAGGAATAAGACCAAGCAAAAGATAGAGAACACTACAAAATGTAAAATGAATAATTTTGATTATATTAAATTTAAAAGTTTCTATACAAACAAAACCAATGCAACCAAGACTAGAAGGGAAGCAACAAATAGAGAAGAAAATTTTAATAACAAAGGTCTCCTTTTTCTAATTCTCAAATTTATAAAAAGCTAAGCCATTTTACAAAAAATCAAGCCATTCCCCAGATGATAAATGGTTAAAGGACATGAATAGACAATTTTCAGATAAAGAAATCAAAATTATCAATAAGCACATGAAAAAGTGTTCTAAGTCTCTCATAATTAGAGAAATGCTAATCAAAACAATGCTCAGGTACCACCTCACACCTAGCAGATTGGCCACTATGACAGTAAAGGAAAATAATAAATGTTGGAGGGGTTGTGGCAAAATCAGGCAAAATGCATTGCTGGGAGTTGTGAATTAGTTCAGCCATTTCTGGAAGGCAATTTGGAATTATGCACAAAGGGCTTTAAAAGAATGCATATCCTTTGATCCAGCAATACTACTGCTGCATTTGTACCCCAAGGAAATACAAAAACATAAATAGCCACACTCTTTGTGGTAGCAAAAAATTGGAAAATGAGGGGGTGTCCCTTGACTGGGGAATGATTGAACAAATTGTGGTATATGATGGTGATGGAAAACTATAGTGCTGTAAGGATTGATGATCTGGAGGCTTTCTATAGGAACAACTGGACTGGACTTAAGAGAACCTCAATGAAGTGATGCAGAGTGAAATGAGCAGAACCAGAACATTTACAAAAAGTAAAACTCTGTGGAAAAAATCCAATGTAATGGACTTTGCTACTAGAAACAATGCAACAAGCCAGGACACTCCTGAAGGACTTATTGTAAAAGAATGCTATCCACACTGAGAGAAAGAACTTTGGGAGTAGAAATGCAAAAAACATATGACAACACTTATCACATGTATATATGGGTATGCGATTTGGGGTTTAGGCTTTAAAAAATTGCTCTATAGCAAAAATGAATAATATGGAAATAGGTATCAAGTGACAACATTTGTACAACCCAGTGGAATTGCTTGTCAGCTCTGGGAGGGGGGAGGAAAAGAAAATGAATCATGAAACATGGAAAAATATTTTAAAATAAAAATAATAAATTTTAAAAACTTTCCACAATTCAGCCTAAATCCACTTTCTATGTTCTTTTTCACAAACCAGAATGATTCAATCAGGACTACTTGCCATTTCCTGAACAAAATTTGCTTTCTCTCCATACCTGTGCCTGTGTTCTTGCTATTTCTTATGCTTAGGAATACTATGTTCTTTCCAATTTTTGACTAACAATCCTACCCATTTTTCAAGGTTCACTGTGCTAAGGACTTTACAAGCATTATTTCATGTTATCCTCATATCAACTCTGAAAGCTAGGTGCTATTATCATATTACCATTTTACAGATGAGAAAATTAAGACAAACAAGTAACTTGCCCAGGATCACATGAATGGGTGAGTATGTCATCCTGTTTCCCCCACTTCCTCTCACCAGTGGTCTGAGGCTAGAACTGAACCCAAGTATTCCTGATTCCGAGTCCCCTCTATCTATAAAATCTTCCCTTTTCCACACAGGTAGACAGGCTTTCATCTCTTGGAATTTAGCATTTCTCCAATGCCTTTATGACAGCCCAATTTGTATTCTATTCACTCATGTAAATAGCTTAGTTTGCTTGGCTATGAACACTTTATCATCATCTCCTAGAGGGACTATGTCTTGCTCATCTTCTTTTCTCTCCTTTAGTCCTCAAACAATGTTAAGCATTTAAGAGGCTTCTCTATTCACTTGTCAAATGAAGTGTATTTGAGAGGAGCCAAGGTGAAAGCTTTTAAGTCACTCCTAACCCCAATCTTTCAGTAGCATTCAGAATGCCTGGAATGTTCTCCCTATTTGTTTCTGCTTCCTTTAGAGTCAGCTCAAATCTTCCTTTCTGCAGGAAACCTTTCCATGTCTTTCTGAATGTTAGTGCCTCCCTTAGGAGATTACTTTCTAATCTATGTTTCTCCAATGTGAGCTCCTTCAGAGCAGGTCCCTTAGCACAGTACCAGCCACTAGTAAGCCTGTTGACTTGACAATAGCACATTTTGAAGGCAGTTTCTGCTAAAGATAAACCGGGAAGCCGAGGACCTCAATCTGGCCTGCAAGAGACAGTTGAGCATTAGGAATTCAAGTTGTCCAGAGGAAAATGGGGGTTCTCTGGAGGTCTTCAGGATCCTGTTTCTCGGATAGAAGTTCACCAAAAGTCAAGAAGTATTTATGAAGTGCCTACTATGCGTTAAGCTTAGTACTGGGTGAATTCCTAAATTAATTTCTGAGATCCCTTCTAATTCAAATTCTGTTTACCCCTTCCTCAGGGAGAGGTTGCCTCTAACTAAGCCAAGTCATGAAGCACGTATTACGGGCCAGGCTTAATAGGTTAACCTCCTAGGTAACTTCTAAGGTCCCTCCTTCCAAATCTAGTTATCCCCGGGAGAGGGCCACCTAAGCCAAGTCAAAAGCCCTTAGGCAGGGTTTACTATGTGCCAGGCACCCCGCTGAGTGCAGGTCCCCCAGAGGTCCCTTTTCCCTCAGAGATCCTGCCGGGCCGTCAAGAGGAGATCCGGGAAGGGGTTTGCGAAGGGGGTCCGTCCAACCTGCTGCTGGGCCCGGGAGATCCAAGTGCGGAAAAGCAGCTCCAAACGAGACTTATGATACTTCTTAGTGGTCTTCACTGCGATGAAGATGTCCCTGGGCTCCAGCTTATCAGGCGCCCGGGGGTGCGCTACCGGCGCCCCCAGGAGTCGCTGGAGCACGTCCTGCAGGGGCTGGGCCACGCCCCCCTCCCGGGGCCGCTGGGCTCGGGGCGGCTGCGCGCAGGTTGGGGGCGGCCGGGGCGGCCGGGGCGGC
>NC_058133.1:225942467-226064020 GCF_016433145.1 Gracilinanus agilis | reverse complement strand
GGTGGGGGAAGGAGCCCGGGCGGGCGATGTCCCGAGTAGGGGGCGGGGGAGGGGACGAGGGGGGCCCCGAGGCGCACCGGCCTCCGCCCGGCCTCCGTCATGGTCGGCCCCAGCGGGCAGGACCCGGCACGCCCGGGGGCTTCAGGCATCTGGGCCCTCGCGCTGGGGCTGGGGAGAGGCCTGCGGCGAACGCTTGGAGATCCCCGCGGGGCGGGGCGGCGCGGCCGTCCTGACCCCGGGGTCGCGCTTAGGGAAGGAAGCCCCGGCTCCCGCGCCCTCCCCTCGGGCCGCTTCTCCACCCGCCCGCCCTGGGAACGGGTTCTCCAGCCGACTGCAGGCCACGCCCCCGAGGCTCTCCGAGGCCGTGGCCCTGGAAAGGGGCTCCCTGGGCCGGGCAGGGGGCGCCCGAGGGAGATGGCTCGGGTCCGACCGGGCCCTGCTAGGCCCTCGGTAGGCCTTTCACCCCGTCCCAGGGACCCAGGATCCTGGAGACCCCGCTTGTCCGGGGTACGTGATCCTTTGTGGATGGAGCACCCAGGACAGACAGGGGGGCTGCCCCCTGAGAGCTTCTGCCCCCCCTCGTGCCCCTCCGTCCTTGAGCTTATCCCCACCAGGCTGCTGTGCCGGGTTCCCAGGGCACGTCCCTTCCTCCCTCCCTCCCCTTCCACCCTCCCCCACCGCCGCTGGGTGGAGATGCTCTGGGTCAAATTGTGGCCCCAATGTGTCCTCTGTAGTCCGCCCCTGGTGTCTCAGGGTCACTCATCTCCCAGGTATGAGCCTCCGAGTGGGAGCCCAGCTGGGTCAGACCTGCCACAACTTGGCTCTCTGGCCTAATAGGGGGCCTCCCAGTGGTGGAGAGGTGTTTTGGTTCCCCCCTACATTAACATTGTTTCTCCCCTTCAGCAGCCAGCCAGCTCTGTGTCAGGGTCAGGGGGTGCAGAAAGTCAGGACAGAATGAGGGATAGCTCGGCCCCCAGCTCAGCCTCTTCATCAGTGACAGATCTGTACTGCACCCCTCACAGCAGTAGGTCAGACCTCTTCCTCCCTGGCACAGCCGGAGACTTCAGCCTGAGCGCCAGTCTGTCGGCCTGTACGCTGCTCTATGAGGTACCTTCCAGGAGAGGGGGTCCCCAGCGAGGGAGGAGGGAGCGGAGCCCCAGCCGCCCCTGCCGTGGCTGGGCCCCCACTGCATTGCCAGCCCCAAGATCAGGGACTCAGTGCCAAGGGCAAGGAGGGGGGAGGGAAGAAAAAGATAGGTTGGGTAGAACTCAAGGCAGTCCAGACCATTTCCCTATTCCTCTCCCCTTCTTCCTTCTCCCTCTTCCCCAGCAATTGGTTATGTGATTAGGAGCCTGTGGATCAGCTATACTACTTTTCCTGAGGTGGGGTTGGGAAGGGGTAGAACAATAACAGTGACCCAAGTTTCTGGAAGCTCTGCTTAGCGGCCTGCCTTTTGGGGTTTTGCCCAGACCTGGTAGAGGCGAGGAACAGAAGCTAATAATCTGAGATTGCAGCCTTTGTATTTCTTTCCACTTTGGGAATGCCCAATATGATTTCCCAAATTGATGCCTTTATTTCTTTCCCCATTTTCATGGCTGTAACTTGAACTACAAATAATACTGCTCCATCTACATAGGACAGATGGTATGGGATGGCTTAGGATGTGACAGGGTACCCTTTGCATCCAGTGGTTGAGGTCTCACCTGTTTCTCCTTTATGGCTTTGAGGAAACCACATCAGGCCAGTAGTTGGGAACTTACCTTGGGGATGCCAAGTGGTTACTGTCTAGCTCTCTTTATTTCTGACTTTCCCCTCTGAAGATGGTGGGTTAGGAGGGAACTGGGTACTGTTGAAGAATTTCTTGAAATTTCCCTCTCCCCCCAGGTCTGGCAGTGTTAGAGAGATGGGGGTTGGTGGAGGAGTTGGGGCTCTAGGAGGCATCCTTTGGATGGAAAGCTCTGGTGGGTGGGTATAGTATTATGCACAGGAAGAACCTGGCAAAACCTCGGTCCTGGGCAGGGTCTGTTGGGGTGGGGGAGGATAAAGGATCAGAATAAAACTTTGAATACTAGTGTGCCATGGGCACTCCCTCAGGCTTGAGTGCACAGGTGACTGGCATCTGCATTGCAGGGGGCAGTGGAACCCATGCAGATTGATGTGGACCCTCAAGAGGATCAGCAGAATGCACCAGACATCAACTATGTGGTAGAAAATCCCACCTTGGTACGTGGGGCTTGGAGCTCTCCTTTGGTAGTGTCTCTCCTTTGGGAATAAAACTCTTTGAGACTATATGACAGAGGTATCTGCATGGCATCACTCCCAGGCTGGCATGGGTAGATGGTACCCCTAGAGAAAGGTAGGGGTGCTACATTAGTAATGATCTCTTTCCCAAATCCATCCTGTATTCTTCAGAATATTACTACTGTCATAGCTTAGACACCTGCAGTGGTTCCTTATTGACCATCAAATTTTAACACTACCTCCACTTAGTAACTCTTCTTCCCATCAAATTTTAACACTACCTCCACTTAGTAACTCTTCTTCCCATCAAATTTTAACACTACCTCCACTTAGTAACTCTTCTTCCTACTTTTTCTAGCCCTAACATGGATCCTTTTCCCCAAGTAAGCAAAGGCCTTCACTTTGTTCCACACATTTTGTTCATTCACTTCTAGCTTTTATAGGTCTTGCCTCTACTCCCTTTTCTGACAACCAGTGGCCCTAGTTCTGATCTCTATCTTCCCTCTGCACTTGAATATACAGGTTTTAATTGTGTACATTTGTGCTTCTTCAAGTACTTGAGTTTGAATATTACTGAAAGATCTTACGATTTTTGAGGACTGGGATTACATTTCAATCTCTTTCTATTTTCATACAGTGCCTATTATAGGGATCTGTGTATTGAAGATATTGTACTTTACCAGATTCTTCCCTTTTCTCTTTCAGGACCTGGAACAGTATGCATCCAGTTACAGTGGGCTTATGCGCATTGAGCGGCTACAGTTCATTGCAGATCACTGCCCACAGCTTCGGGTAGAGGCCCTGAAGATGGCATTGTCCTTTGTACAGAGGACCTTCAATGTGGATGTTTATGAGGAGATCCACCGGAAGCTCTCTGAGGCTACCAGGTGGGGCATGAGGATGTGGAAAGAAAAGGGGGAGGGATGGATCCAGATTAGGGTGCTCCTTGGCAGCTGGAAAGGGGTAAGGGAGCAAGCTCCACTGTCTAGAGCTCTCGGGCCCTGACCCTAGAGAAGAAAATGGGAGCTGATGGTAGAAGTCAAACATGTTGGGAAGGTTTTTCAGGATTATTAGACAGGACAGTTTATATGAAAAATTCAACTTTGGGGAGAGGAAGAAAAAATGAGGCAGCTTAGCAGGGAGAGATTTAGTCACCCTAAACAACTTGGTGGTTCTTCTCTACTATTATTCTTCCTACTCCTTCCTAAATCTCCAATGACAATGTTTCTCTTGCTACTACTACCACTACCACCCTGACAACAGAGAGCTACAAAATGCTCCTGATGCTGTCCCTGAGGGAGGGGTGGAACCCCCACCTCTGGACACAGCCTGGGTGGAGGCCACTAGAAAGAAGGCACTGCTAAAACTGGAGAAGCTGGATACAGACCTGAAGAACTACAAAGGGAACTCTATCAAGGAGAGCATCAGGTGAGAGGATTGGAGGGAACAGAAAGCTGGGAGGAGGGGGGAGTGCTGAGAAGTGGGAGAAATGGGCTCCCAAATATCTGCCTTACTCCTTGTCTCTCCCTGGCAGACGGGGGCATGATGACTTGGGTGACCATTACCTTGACTGTGGCGATCTCAGCAATGCCCTCAAGTGTTATTCCCGGGCTCGGGACTACTGTACCAGCGCCAAACATGTCATCAATATGTGCCTCAATGTAATCAAGGTGGGAATAAACAGAAATCTACTAGGTTGGGGGGGGTGGGGAGACCTGGGGACAGTTGCCTACATCCCTCTGGGCACTCAGAGGCCAGTAGATGGTGCCATCGAGCCACATTCCATGCTCTCTGCCCAACAGGTCAGTGTCTACCTACAGAATTGGTCCCATGTCTTGAGCTATGTCAGCAAAGCTGAGTCTACTCCTGAGATTGCTGAGGTAACCGTGCTGCTGCCTTATCTATTCTCTGTTAATCTTTCTTGTGGTTTTCCTTCATTTCTTGGTACTCTTCACCCACTACACTCATATGCTACTTCTCCTTCAGGCTGGGTTTCCTCTGGGCTTTCTCGGAATCACTTCAAGTCATGTCTTAACCCTGGTTAGTGAACAGAACACATCCTCTTTGCCCCTGTTCTTTCTCAGGCTGGCCCCAAGGGATAGAAAAAAAAGTATTGGTGGTGTTTGTTCATTCTCTTAGTCTGTGTCTTCCCTCTCACAGCAGCGAGGGGAAAGGGACAGCCAGACTCAGGCCATTCTTACCAAGCTCAAGTGTGCAGCAGGTAAGGGAAGACTGGGCAGAGTCTCCCTCAGGGTTAAAAGGGGACAGATAGTCAGGTAGGGCAGTTTTCTGACACCTTTCTCAAAACTCAAAAGTAAAAGGATTAATTTTTTCCCAATTCATATGTTGCAACTAATCTTGGGGCATGTAGGCAAGGCAAGTCAGCTTAGTTTTAGCATGTATAGAAAAGCCCCACTGGCTCTAGTTATAGGTGAAGCCTGCCCAGTCCTTAACTCTTTGGATTTTATTTTCTTCTGATGGTTTTGTGGACCCAAATTCCCAGGGTATAGAAGGGGGATCAGGGGCCAATTTATCACTGGGTTCCCCAGGCAAAGGCTGGGACTCTTGTGACTCTTGGTTTCACTTGTCTCTCCTATTCCTTTTCTTATGCCCTTTAGGCCTGGCTGAGTTGGCTGCTCGAAAATATAAGCAGGCAGCCAAGTGCTTTCTGTTAGCTTCATTTGATCACTGTGATTTCCCTGAGGTGAGAAGGAAGGGGACTAGAAGGGGAAAGTATATGGCTAGTATTTGGGGAGTAAATCTGGAACCAGGTCAGTTTGGCTCCTAGGAGGAGTTATAGGGCTATGTTTTCAAACCTATGGCACACATGCTGGAGGGGGCTGCTCCCTTCCATCGCACCTGAGGACATTTCTCTCATCACCTGTCCCACTGCCCAGCAGCCCAGATGGGAGCACTTCCCTCCCCTGTCTGGGGTAAGGCAGGGGTGGGGTGGGAATGGGGCCTTACATGGGGTGTGAGGGTTGCAGTTTGGGCCCTTGGTTTCTAAAAAGTTTGCCTTCACTGTCCTCAGGGAATGGCAGAAACAGCCCTGTATTTCACTATTTCATCCAAGGCCCTTCACTTGAGTGACCTATGAGTTATATTCTATCCTATAATTATGTGTACCCCTGAACCCATTATCCTTGGTTTTTTTTACTTAGCTACTGTCCCCCAGTAATGTGGCTGTGTATGGTGGTCTCTGTGCCCTGGCCACCTTTGATCGACAAGAGCTACAACGCAATGTCATCTCTAGCAGGTGGGTCTGAGAATGCTAGTGCTCCAGATGTTTGAAGCGGGGAGCAGGAAGATACTTAGTTCCATAGACAATGGAAATTTGTTTCTCCAACCCAAAATAACCTGTTTCTCACTTCAGGCCCTGTCTTTAATCCAACTCATCCACATACCCCTGTATTCCGAGCCTTCTCTGGTCTCATTCCCAGGGTTACTCCCTAAAAGCCCAAGCCCCTCAGGGCCTCTCAAGCCCAGTTTTCTCTGCCCTCTTCCCTGAGCCTTCCTCTTGGCTGAAAGGGGCCAGGAGACTGAGGGGTCTGGCGTCTACAGCTCCTTCAAATTGTTCTTGGAGCTGGAACCACAGGTTCGGGACATCATCTTCAAATTCTATGAATCCAAATATGCCTCGTGCCTAAAGATGCTGGATGAGATGAAGGTGAGGCTCAAGGGAATTTGGGTCAACTAATGTTTCACTAGGTCTGAGATGTAGGGGACTTGAGTTTGTAAATGGTTTGTGGATTAGAAAATAAACTTGGGAGAACTTACCAAATGCATTTTGGAAGGGAAAGGCCTGAGTCCCAGTACAATTGGGGGGAAACCTAGTTAAGATAAATTTTAACTCTTTTTAGCTGAAGTTTCTTCCCTTCTGTTGGGGGTACATTTTGGGGTTAGAAGACAGGGTAGTGCCTGACGAGTTCTCTGCTGCAGGACAACTTGCTGCTGGACATGTATTTGGCCCCCCACGTCAGGACCCTTTATACTCAGATCCGAAACCGTGCCCTCATCCAGGTGAGTACTTAGTTGGAGAGCAGGGGAGGGGGTAGGAAATCAGGAAGTTAGTCATAATAATAATATTAACAATGTTTATTTTAACACTTCAAGATTTGCAAAGTACTTTACATCTTATCTCATGAAGGCTTATTTGCCTGTTTCTAATCTTCCACAGTATTTCAGTCCCTATGTCTCTGCTGACATGCGTAAGATGGCTATAGCCTTCAATACCACCGTGGCTGCACTAGAGGATGAATTAACACAGCTGATCCTTGAGGGACTCATCAATGCTCGAATTGACTCCCATAGCAAGGTGAGAGCAGAATTTCATAAAGAAGAGACTGTACCTCCTATAAGTATAGGAGCTACAAATCTGCTTTGTAAGGTGGAAGGGCGTGGGGCGGGTATTGTTCCATGGCTGAACTTCTGGTTGGCTGACAGATTCTGTATGCCCGGGATGTGGACCAGCGTAGCACCACCTTTGAGAAGTCACTGCTCATGGGCAAAGAATTCCAGCGTCGTGCCAAAGCAATGATTTTGCGGGCGGCTGTGCTACGTAACCAGATCCATGTTAAGGTAAAGGTGGCGAATAGGGATGAAGGTTGTTGGGGAAAGCAAAGAAGCACAAAGTTTGGGGGTTAGTTAAGTTAGGAGTTAAGTGGCCAAGATGGAAAAGGGTTCTTTATTAGCATTAGTTTTCTTGAGATGTTGGCTCAACCTCCAACTGTCTGTCTTGTTGCAGTCTCCACCTCGAGAAGGGAGCCAGGGTGAACTAACGCCAGCCAACAGCCAGTCACGGATGAGCACAAACATGTGATTGGGCATCACTCCCCATCTGGACCCCAGGACTGTGTTTGAGTGTCCATCCCCAATCCCATGCTCCCCAGGTCTCTCTGGTTCCAGAGGCCCAACCTTCTCCATGGGCCTAGGAGGCTTCATCTTTCAATGCAGGGGATGCCTCCTCCCCCAGTGGGCCTTGGGACTACGAGACTGCTGCCTCAGTGCCCACCTTGCCAATAGAGTTGTATCCCACAGACGTAGTGGCAAGGGTTGTCAGGGGTCAACTGGGGTTTGCCTTCCTCACAGTTTTTCTTTTCTCCTCACCCTGCATAGCTAGGGACTAGTGGGCATGATGCCACTGGTTCTCCTAGCCTGCCTTCTGTGGGGCACTGGGCTGCTGAATTCCCTGGCTACTCCCAGGACTGACAGTTTCAGGTGCCTGCCTAGCTACAGATTCCTGGTAATCCCAAACTTGGCTGTCCTTCTGTGCCAGGGATTAGGGGAACAGGTTGGGCTGGGCCACCTCTCTTGCTGCTGTTCTGGAGTGGGAAGAAAGGGGATAGGCCTTGCTTGTGCTGGTATTTGTTCCAAATGAGCACAATGACGCCTGGCAGTACCTTCTACACTGCCCCCATCCCCAAACACGTTCTTGTTAATGCATTTTTTTTCCCTGAGTTAGAAATGAGTTGTTGAATCTTTAGACCATTAAAAAAGCAGAATAAAAACTCCCTCCTTGGGTATTCTTCCTTGATGGCTATGAACATGAAACGATTGCTATGCCCTTACCACTCTTTAGGTCCTTTTGAGGAGAGATTGGGACAGGATAAAAGCCTGGAAGTTTTTCCTTCATTTATCCTCTGCTTCCCTGGACTTAATCCTAAACCTTGAATGAAAAAGCCCTAATGTTCAGCCACTAGAGGTTGCTTAATGGAATAGGATGAAGAGGTGGCAAATGAGTCTTTTGGATCCCTACTTTTGTTTTGATTCAAAGGTGAGTATTTAAAGGAGATAGAGTTCCTTTGTTCCTTGGCTTCAGTATCCCTTTTCATTTGTCCTTGGTAAGGTCATACTCTTTAGTTCTTGCTACTTGGCTAATGCCAGGAAATTTGACTGGTTTAGTGATACTCTGTGCCACTGTCTTTCAAGAGTCAGTCTGATATGGTGGTTTAAGTAGCTTAGGCTTACCAGGTCCTGGGAACTGTCCTAAGTAAAGTGCTGAACCTACCTCATTGGTTGCTAAAATGAAGTTTCTTGAGAAGTTGATAGTAATCCTTTTCCTTTACCCCTTCCTAGATGGAAAGAGCCACCTGAATTTTTTTTTTAATATCTCACACTTGGAATTATGATGTAAAAGGATTATTTATTTTTTCAGTCTTTAAAACACAGAGGGGTTAATGAGGACAGTGCAGGTCCAGCCTGGGAACCTGCTCTCCATTGCAGCATTTCCAGAGACCCCAATATGGGCCCTGTGGGTCCTGTAGTAAGAGGACCATACACCATTTCCTTCTGTGTTAAAATAACAGGAGATTTCCCTGAGTAAAGGTGTTTCTTTAAATAAGACTTATCTGGAATTCAGCAGCAACAGCAGCAGCCCTGATACCATTATCAAGGTAGTGGCACTGGAACAGAGGCCCCAGGAATGGAAGAAGGGGTTAGACTGGGTTCCAGCTGACACTTCATCCTACACTACCCATAACCTCTGGGAATCCACCAGGTTCCTTCACCCCTGGATCCCTGGACTGGGGTTCCGGTAAGCTGGGCCGGCCACTCTTCCATGCAAGGGACTTCTCTGATTTAGTTTTAAAAAGCAATCCATGTCCTGAGAATAGGAAGAAAAGTAAAGAGTTGGAGGAAACACATTAGCAATTTTTAATAGAATTCAGAACTCTTTGGTGAGGGTGGAGCTTGGTGGCTCAGTGGCTGTAGAGCTAGACCTGGAGCAGAGAGGACCTGGGTTCAAATCTGGCCTCAGACATTTCGAGCTATGACCCTGGGCTAATCACTTAACCCCAGTTACCTAGCTCTTACCACTCTTCTACCTGGGAACTGTTAAGATTAAAAATAATAAAGGCTGATACAAATATATAAATTAGTATTTTAATTAAAGCCATGCTGATAGAGATAAATCATTAGACCACGTGCCAGTAAGAATTCAAAACTGCCGCCTCCTCCATTATTATTACCTCACCTCTCTTCCCTGCCTGCTAGCCAAAGAGGGAGAGACTACTCGATTCTCTCATTTAAACTGTTCTCTGCGTGGTGACGCAGGCATTCCCACGCCCAAAGAACCGGAAACGGAAACCCGTTGGACCACGGGAAATGTAGTTTGATAATTTCCACATGTCCATAGAAAATATATATATACTTTTAGATGGCATTTTCAAATTCCAATTAACAGAACCAATAGTATTCATTCAAAGACAGAAGGTAAGGGTTTAAAAAAATTTTTGGTGAGGGTAGAGAAACTTGGTGACAAGACAGACACAGCAGTCCCCAGTGAACAGGCTACAGAACAGATGTATGGAACAATAGAAACTCCAGAGCCACTATGACAGAGTTCTAGGGATTAAAGTTAGGATGCTCCTAGATCCTGAGATGGGGTGATGGTGGTTTAAGGATGAAAGCCTAGTGTTTATTTAAGACTTGGGAAAGCAACCCATATGAGGAAAGAGAAGGTTTAGTCAGTTCCACTAGCCTGGCTGTTGTCCCTTCCCACACCTCTACCCTCCATATCATTCCTCCAGTTAGTACATCTGCTACCACCACAGCATGACCTTTAGGACCTGGGAGATCTTCTCTTACCTGGACAATCTGCAGTTTCTTTGAAAGCTCTTTTCTTGCAGCAGCCACGGCACAGGTTAAAAACACATTTGTTGCCCTAAAAACAAAACATCTGGTGAAGCAAGGGCTGAAGTCCTTTTTTTTTTTTTTTTAACCCTTACCTTCTGTCTTAGAACCAATACTGTATATTGGTTCTAAGGCAGAAGAGTGGTAAGGGCTAGGCAATGGGGGTTAAGTGACTTACTCAGGGACCCACAGGTAGGAAGTGTCTGTGACCACATTTGAACCCAGGACCTCCTGTCTCTAGGTCTGGTCTCAATAAACTAAGCTACCCAGCTGACCCAAAGTCCTTTTTTTAAGGACCAAGAAATAATGCAAGCGTTTACGAATGGATCAGCTTACAAGTTCTGCCCAGCATAAAGCCAAGGAAAGCTGGGAAAGAACTTAATGAGAAGGGGAATGAAGGCTCTTCTGAGGCAAGGCAGGTTGAGAAATTCTGGCAGATGCTGTTCCCTACTAAGAGTACACATTAGTGTCAAGATCATGTTGGAGAAACTACTAGACTGCCTACCTAGCAGAGCCAAGATGGGAAGGGCAGGAAAAAGGGGATCTTCTCTTCCCAAGACCCTATTGCCATCCCTACCTATCAGAAGAGCAAGAGGAGGTGATTTTGATTGATCTTTGATTATGCAGTCTATCCAGGCAGGGAGGACTAGTCAATCTCATACACGAAAATATTTATAGCAGTACTTTTTGTGGTAACAATTCATGGATTCAGAGGTTGTAAATACCTTCTCTAGGGTCTGCTATTAATTTTAGTAAAGAAAAAACAGAAAAGTCTAACACAGCTCAGTCACATCTCTAGATTTAAACAAAAGACATTCTGGAAAAGATGGCATCTGGGTCTCCTCGCAGGAAAAACCTGAGTCAAGATCCCAAAAGAATCATCCCTGCTGGCACTTGAATGAACTCAAATAACTTTCTTGTGGCTGTTCTTGCTCACTCTCTGCAGATGGTACAGTTAAAAGAGATGAGCGGTTCTGATACCTGGGAAAGTGTAAAGAGACCTTTTAGGTCCATTTGGCAAGAAGTGAAGGTGGTATTTCCTTTTGTGTGCTATCCTTGATTATAGGCAGCTTTGTTCTCAGAGTTCTATAGGCATAGGTAGACTTAATAAACTCAAAATTTCTCAGCTGGATTGAGAAAATTCCCATATCTCCTAGTGAGAGAAGTATCCCATTGAAACATCTCTTTCCAGGAAGAATGGAAATAGCTTAATAATGCCCTTAGAGAATGATAAACCAAGTAGCAAAGTTTATGCTTTTTACAGGGAATAGGAAGGCCCATGTGCAGGGAAAATTTGGTGACAAGAAGCAAAGAGTTACAGTCCAGATGGAGGCCAAACTGCAGACCTACCTTTGGGTTTCCGCACTGGTCACACTTTGCATATTTCGCTAGGTAAAAGGAAGAAAAAGATATTTGGTTGAATGTGATGAGTCAGAGAATACTGTTGTTAAATTCAACTGTATGTGAATAAAAAGGGGTGAATATAGAATTTAACTGCAATTATGAAGCAATAGTGACCAGTCTACCTAGGCTAAAATAACACTTGAATTTTCTTCAGAGGGATGAGAGAACCATCTACCTGTTTCCCAGCACTTTTAGGGATTACTGTAGTGGAAAATGAGAAGCTCTATATCATTACCAGTCTGGAGAAATCTTGTATTTTTAAGATTTCACTGCATTTTATCCCCATGATCTGTTTAATGTTCCCCAAAGCTCTGAATTTAAAGGTAGGGCTAATATTGAAGGAGGCCAATATTCTAATTTCCAGTCCTAAGTTTTGGCCTGAGCCCCAAAACCTGTCCAATAGACAATAGCAGCCAAGACCTATGTTTTATCTAAACTTTTTATCTTCCCTCAGACCCTAGCACAGGGCTCTACACTTAGCAGACATTTGATAAATTTCTATTGTGGCATATGGAGGACCCAGAGAGGTAATAGGTGAGACCAAGAAAAACAAAGAAACCAAGTGATTGGCCTAGTAAATAGATACTGGCAGAAGTGAAGCAATCATCCTTATCAAACAATACTGACCACAGGGTCTAATATAAAGAGTAAGCCTGATTTTCCCTTTAAATACTTGGATGCTGTGCCATTTTGTACATCCATGTTTAGTAAATATTATTTCACTATCTGATCCCTTTAAGCATAATGTAGTTTCCCTATTTAGCTATTTTAATAACAGCTGCTGTCTTGTCTGAGATTGTGATTACTGTCCCTGCTTTTGGGTTCACTTGAAGTATAAAAAATTCTGATTCAGCCCCTTATTTAACTGTATATCTTTCTGTTTCAAGTGTTTTCTTATAAAGAATGTATTTCTGGATTGTGTTTTCCAATCTATTCTTCTCTTCTCCTTCATCTTACAGGTGAGAGTTCATCCCACTCACAGATGTGATTGTTAATTGTCTATTTAGCCCCATTAGATTCTCTTGAACTTTTTTCCTCCTTTACCTACTCCCCTCTTTACAAAGAAGATGATAAAAGAGAATGAATACAATCCATACTAGTAATCTATCATCAAAGCAATGTGCTTTTCCTAGCTGTGTGATCCTGGGTGAGTCACATAACCACAACCATTAGTCCTTACCACTCTTCTGCCTTGGAAGCAATACTTAGCAATTTTAAGACAGAAAATAAGGGCTTAAAAAAATAGTGATATGCTTCTACTCCACTTCCCTCTCCTTTCTTCCAATCACTTATTCATTTTTCCTTTTTTATCCCTGTGTAACACCTATCCCCTTCTCCCCAAGTTGCAGTTTGTCTTGCTTTCTATCTGTCTCTCATATTCAATATCTAAAATTGATAGAGAATAAAAGAACTGCAAATGACAATAACGGTGAGGTTTATAACCTCACTGGACTGTCAAAGATGAAAGAGAGGGACAGCTAGGTGGCACAGTGGATAAAGTACAAGTCACTTAACTCCAATTGCCTAGTCCTTGCCACTCCTCAGTCTTAGAATTGATACTAAGACAAAAGGTAAAAAATGACCCAAGGAAAGATAAGGGTCAAAGTCTCGTATACACCAAAATATTCATAGCAGTACTTTTTGTGGTAACAACAACAAAAATAGCCCAGAAAGTAGTAAGGATTCAGTTAAGAGATTAGATAGATTATAGATTATAGTATATTGAAAATTATTTGCTGTAAGAAATAAGGACAATAAGGAATTTAGAAAAACATAAGAATGCTTATATGAATTGATGTAGAATGGGGAAAAAGGAAGTTGAACAATATATACAATAACTACAATAATGGAAACAAAATCACTAAATGGAAGCTAACCAATCTTGGTCCTAGAAAGAATGAAATATCTCCCTCGTTTTGGTAAGACTATGGATGAGAAATATTGCATGCAATGCAGATGAGATCACTGTGTTAAATGGTTTTGTTTTTAAGTATTTCTTTGGTTCAAAGTGGGGCTTGTTTAGGAGTTTGGTAGAATGTGTGCAGATCTGGAAGTAATTGTGATATAAGGACAATAAAACTATACGACGAAAAATATATATAAAACACAAGCTTCCTTCAAAAGTCGAGATTTGGGATTATTTTGTTTGCTAAAATTTCTTTTTTCTTTTTTTTTTTTTTAAACCCTTAACTTCTGTGTATTGACTTATAGATGGAAGAGTAGTAAGGGTAGGCAATGGGGGTCAAGTGACTTGCCCAGGGTCACACAGCTGGGAAGTGTCTGAGGCCGGATTTGAACCTAGGACCTCCTGTCTCTAGGCCTGGCTCTCAATCCACTGAGCTACCCAGCTGCCCCCTAAAATTTCTTTTTAACTTCTCAGATTTGGAAATGATAAATATCTTAGGACCTCTCAATGCTGACCCATTTCTAGATCAATAAAGGAAAAAATTAGCTCCCTTATTGGGATACATTTTTAAGCCTCTCTTAATTCTTAAATATACCTACATAGCAATAATAACAACAAGCAGTAACCTTGTAGTCCAACTCATCATTCATGGAAAGAGGAGGGGCATGATGACAAGAGTAGAGGAATGTCAGCAAGGATGATATACAGTCCAGTGGTTCCCAAACTTTTTTGGCCTACCGCCCCCTTTCCAGAAAAAATATTACTTAGCTCCCTGGAAGTTAATTTTTTAAAAAATTTAATAGCAACTAATAGGAAAGATAAACACACCTGTGGCCATCACTGCCCCCCTGGATCACTGCAGCACCCACCAGGGGGCAGTAGCACCCACTTTGGGCTGATATACACTAAGATCACTTATAGTAGCTGTGAAGCCTGGTGGGAAACCCTAACCATTGGCAAACTGGGCTCTAATTGGATTAGCACTCAAGTCAGTGTGATATAACTGCTCTTAAGTCAAAGGAACAGAAAGATGGCACAAGGCTGAAGACTGGCCCTACTTAAAACCAAAATGATGATCAGAATATTGCAAAGAATTGTAGAGTGAATGGTATTCCTTTATGTTCATATGCTACAAAAAGGCAAGACACACTAGAAGAAATAGGAAATACCAATATCCTCCCTACTGACCATTGAAAAGGTCAAAATGCATATGCAATGGAATAGACGAGTACTTTTATTCTGTACCATTACTATATCATAGCAGAACTGAAAAAAAGATTTTACCAGGTATAGACAAAGAAATACTGCTTTTTGTCAATAAAACCCTCATTGCTTACCAGTATAGGGCAATCAATAACTTCATCCCTAAACTTAAATTAGGCAAAAACACAAAATAAAAAATCTGAAGTCAGAATAGCTGAAGTACTTTAAGTCACTAAAAATCTTCACTTAATACTAGATATGTATAGTAATAAAATGAATGACAAAAGCAGCATGAGTTTAGTGACTTTAAGTCACTAAAAATCTTCACTTAATTACTAGATATGTATAGTAATAAAATGAATGACAAAAGCAGCATGAGTTTCAAGTGATTTTGAAAAGGAGATGGAGATACTTCGACTGGAATTCTAAGGTTTTTAGTTTTATAGCAAAAATCCAAACTAGCAGATCAATTATACTAAAAAAGTATAATTTTTAAAATTATACAGTATTTGATAGAAATTGTAAAAACATTTTGAGACATACCCTGCAGGTGTGCCACAGTGAAAAGCAAGGGCCTACTCCTAAATACAAGCATCAAACACCACCCCCAGGACAGAAGCAACTTGAAAGAATTTTTTTTTTTAAACCCTTACCTTCCGTCTTGAAGTCAATACTGTGTATTGGCTCCAAGGCAGAAGAGTGGTAAGGGTAGGCAATGGGGGTCAAGTGACTTGCCCAGGGTCACACAGCTGGGAAGTGACTGAGGCCAGATTTGAACCGAGGATCTCCCTTCTCTAGGCCTGAGAATTTTTTTTTTTTACTTAAGATTTGTAGTAGAAAATCTGAAGGCAATATTCAATTAAAGGCAACAAAAAAGAAATATGTAGAAATTTAGAAAACAAAAGAAAGTTTAAGAGTCTAGATTCCCTTAATAAGCAACTAAAAATAAAGGGGGAAAGGTTAAGGCAATGTAGGGAATCAAGGCAGCATGAAAAACAAAATACATAATCCAACATCAAAGATTTTGAGAAGTAAATCAAAGGTGAGAGAGTTACACAGAAGTGGGAAGATTTGAAAAGTTTTTAGTCCTCTGGTTTCAAGAAGTCCAACAAAGCAAAATACAAGGTAGATGAAGTGAGAAAAAGAAAGCTTGCACATCATTATTTTGATGGATAACAGAATAGCTGCATCAATGGATGTGATAAAGCTTCTCTGAAAAACTAGAAAGTATCAGAAATAAGATATATATAATTATAAGTTTGAGTACTTCATAATGGTACACAAATTAATTGCAAAACTTTACTAGCTTTCTAATCCCATCTTTCTTAATAGAATACATCTCATATTTATTACAAAAAGATAAGAGCTTATATCATAAAAAATAAAAAAAAACTAACAAGAAAACATTGACAGAGCATCAAAAAGGGTGGTTCAAAAAGTCCCAGGGTAGGGACAGAGCTAAGATGGCAGCCAAATAGCACCACTGACAATCCTTCCAAACCAATCTTTAAAAAGCACCTCAGGACAAGAGGAGTCAAAAACTAATAAAAAGGAGTGAGGGGGCTCTTCCGCTGAATATAACTCAAAAGGGAGCAGAGAGAGTTGATTTTCATAGGATAAGGGGGAACTGGAATAGGATAAGGGGGAATTGGAAGCAAAACTGCACACAGAGGAGTGCTGGCTACCACCCAATTCCCTCACTACACCAGGTTCCATGACTGGACACATGATCCTGGGACATGGACTACACCAACAAAAGAGCACCTCAGAACCACCCCTGAAAGTCCCAGGCTCTAGCACCAGCCTGCAGTAAGGTATGGAGGTCCATAGTGCTAGGCGCTTTCAAGCCTGCTCTGCTGTGGCAAAGACCTAGCTCCAGGGCAAAATAGGTCACAGTGCTAAGCCTTGCAAACCAGTAGCAGAGAAAACAGAACCATCTAGCTGCTTTCAGAATTCCCAGTCCACAGACAAAAAAAAAAAAAAGAAAAAAAAGGCTGGAAAAATAAGCAAACAGTAAAAAACAATAACAACAAAAAACACAACCCTTGAAAATTTCTATGGAGACAAAGAACAGAACCAACAGGGGATGGTAAGAGACAAGCAACTACATGCAAAATTTAAAAACAAAACAAAATGGGAATTGCTCTGAAGTTCTGGAGGAACTCAAAAAGGAATTCAAAAATCAAAAATGACAGGTTGAAGAAAAACGAGGAAAAGAAAGTAATGCCAAAAAGCCCCAGGGCATACCAGAACAATTTATTGCAAATCCTTTACTACTGCCATTGCTGTAGTTTATGATCTCAATATCTTTTACCTAAACTAATATGATGACTCTAAAATAACAAACTAATATTATAACTCATCATAAGCAATGAAAAATGACTAATCTTCCTGACTTGCAGTTCTCATTATATCACTCCACTGGTCAAAAACTCTAGTAACTACTGGAGTCCAAGAACCTTTTAGTTTGGAATTCAAGGCTCTCCACAATTTTCCCCCACCTTATCTTTCAAGCTTTATTTCACTGTACTCTACTTGACAAACCCTTTGCTTCAAACAAAATGGAATTTCTTTCCTTTGAAAAGTTCCTCTCTATTTGCCTCTCTATTTTTGCACAAATTAATCACTTTGCCAGAAATGTCCTTCCCTCATTTCTGTGATGTTTTAGCCACTTTTGGGGCTCAGCTCAAATGCCACCTCCTCCATGAAGCTTTCCCTGATATTTCAAGTTAGAACTCCTCTTCCTCCTCTGCATGTTTATTATACACTTATCACATGATTCTTGGTTCAAATCCTGGTTTACAGTACTTTCAGCATGGATAGGTCACTAGCCTCAAGTTCCTTTCCTATAAAATGTAGACAACAATAATTGTAATTTCTACTTCACAGGGTTGTAGTGAGAAATCAATTTTGTAAATCGCATTATGGTTACGGTTATTTGTGGCATTCTTTCAAGGTTGTAAGTGAATGACAGGCAGAGGCTATATCTACTCTCTTAGTCTAGCATGGAATCTTGCATGAAACTGCTTGATGAATGCTGGACTGCTGGGTAATTCCAATTAAGGATCTCTCTTCATAACCTTCTATAGGATTTTCATCTAGCACCTGTTTTTGCCATAGTTAATATCAAAGGTAAAGAAAATGGAGAGGATGGTCAAGTATTTAGTTATTCTTTTCTGCTAACATCGCTCCTCTGCAGATCAGGTTGGACTAGGCCAAAGCTTACGTTTCAGAGAAGGGTCAAAGTTTTTGTTTGGGTTCCTTAATTTCTTTTTCTGCTTGTTCTTCGAGAGAAAGTCTGAACTGGCATCCTCTTCATCCTCCAAGGCTCGCTTTCCCCGTGTGCTGCGATCAGTGCTGCCATTCTCCCTGCTCACCTCTTTAGGCCTGAAAGAGATGCCACTGGGATTATAAACTCAGAAGCAAGAAGGTTAGGAACTCTATTATAGATAATGAAGGGTCAGTGGATCCACAAATCAACTGGAGTGAAGTGAAGGCTCATAAGTAGATTAAAATCTCTTATAAGAGGCAAAAATTGGTGTGAAATGAGGGCCAAAGAATCTTAAAGGGTTGGGGGCTGTGGGGTGGCTCAGTGGATAGAGAGCCAGGCCTAGAGACAGGAGGGCCTGAATTCAAATCTGGCTTTAGACACTACCTAGCTGCATGACCCGTGGCAAGTCACTTAACCTTCAATGCCTAACACTTTTCTGCTTGGAACCAATACACAGTATTGATTCTAAGAACGTAAGGATTTAAAAAAAACTACTCAGAGGGTTGAGGCATTATGTGCTGAGTCAAGAGTAGACATGTGTCACATTCTACCTCTCACTTATAATTCCAGAAGCCTGAGACTTTCATTTTGAAGTCTTCTTGGTTACTGAACCAGCTAACAAATAAGATGGCTAAAGATACAGAAGTAGAGGAAGGGCTAAACCATGTCCATCATCAGATATGAAATCAGAATTTCTGACTTGTTAAGGAGAATCCCCAAAAGAGGCAGAAAGGTTCAGTCAGGTCCAAGGAAAGCTGAGAAATACCTATATAGAAAAGTATAGCCCACTCCCAACTCCCACCTACACAAGACCAATCCTAGACTAAGCTCACCCAGGTCGGACATATGGCTGGCAAATCCAATGGAAGAAAGGCAATCCTTCCTTGGGCTTCTCTCCTTCCTTCTGGCTGGCCATTTCCTCCTGTTAAAGTACAAGTGTGACTAGTGACCTTCCTTGTCAGCACTGACAGGCCTAGGTTCAACTGTTCTGGACTACCTAAGTCACAGACCCAGTTTACCCAAACTGTCCAAGGAAGACACAAGCACCTCATTATCAAGTCCAAATGGGTTCTTCCAGAAAATACCTGACAACGCAGCTTTAGCTCTCTGCTAACATCAGCAATCCCTTCCAAAGTTTTCACTTTGGCCAGTTCTTCCCGAAGCTGCTGATGAATCTGTAGCCTAAAAGAGAAAGAGGTATACTACTCATTCCACAAAGACAGCCTTAGATTTTCCATTTCCTTTGGGTGGGTAGATGTGAGGGAGAAAACCGAGTAGTTACACTGCAGACAAAACAACTTTAGTGACACTAAATACCAAATCACATTAGATAGGGGCAGCTGGGTAGCTCAGTGGATTGAGAGCCAGGCCTAGAGACGGGAGGTCCTAGGTTCAAATCCGGCCTCAGCCACTTCCCAGCTGTGTGACCCTGGGCAAGTCACTTGACCCCCATTGCCTACCCTTACCAATCTTCCACCTATAAAAGTCAATACACAGAAGTTAAGGGTTTAAAATAAAAAAAAACAAAAACAAAAACAAAACAAATCACATTAGATAGGGTTGAGAGACTGTAGTCATTTTTCCTCCTTCCTACATATAGATTATTCCCCTGCTTAACTTCACCCATCTCAAATTACTCTATTACTAAGTCCTTTGAGGATTTGGAAGTCCAGCCATATGCTGTTACTTTGCCCCTGCTGTAGGTTAACTTGAGTGATTTCATGTATTTACATTTTTAAAACACAGGGATTGTGTCATCATATTTTATTTATATATTTATAATATAATTTTCTCTCTGATATTTAACCTCTGCTACCATCCTTTGGACACAGTAAGTGTTCAATTGCTTTGCTCTCCAGAGAAACTCACGTGTGATGCCATAGCTTGAAGAGATGAGCCCGGACATAGGACAGGGGGCAGGGGTGTTGCTGTACAATCTCCAGATATTCTTCAGCCATCTCCCACACCAGTGGGTTTCGACCCTCAAACAAGGCTGGGTTGTGTAGGTTACCCTCTAGGAGATAAAAGAGAAACTCAAAGCTGTGATGATGCAGAAGGCCAAGTCTCCCTGAGTTCTGGGATAAGTGAGCTGGTTCTTTGAAGACTTGAGACACAATTTGGTCTGTGACCAATAATAACCTAAGAAGTATGGCAGAATAACTGTACAGGTTCTAAACAACAATATAGATCGTAGCTAGCAATTTTTTTTTTTTTCCTGGCAATCTTCCCACAAGGCAGTCTGGCACTTGAGAAAAATAACCTAAGCATTCCAGTAAGAGTGCAGGACTCTTTATCAAAAAGTGCAAGCTAAAATTCTCAGGAACGAGAATAAAGAAGACCAAGGTAGTTGTGCTATCTTAAGAATAACTCCCTAAGAAAAATACATACAGAAAAATATTTATAGCTGTGCTCTTTGTAGTGGCAAAAAACTGGAAAACGAAGGGGTGTACATCAATTGGGGAATGGCTGAACAAATTGTGGTATCTGATGGTGATAGAATACTATTGTGTTGAAAGGAATAATGAACTCGAGAATTTCTACGTGAATTGGAAAGACCTCCAGGAACTGATGCAGAGTGAAAGGAACAGAACCAGGAGAAAATTGTATTCAGAGACTGACTGATACATTATGGCACAAACAAATGTAATGGACTTCTCTACTAGCAATGCAATGATCCAGAACAATTCTGAGGGACTTATGAGAAAGAACACTGTCCACATCCAGAGAAAGAACTGTGGGAGCAGAAACACAGAAGAAAAACATATGACTGATCAAATGGTTCGATGGCTATATGATTGGGTTGACTTTAAATGATCACTCTATCCCAAATATTAATAATATGGAAATAGGTTTTGAACAATGACACATGTAAAACCCAGTGGAATTGCTAATAGGCTCCAGGAGGGGGGAGGGAAGAGGGGAAAGAAAGAACACAAATCATGTAACCATGGAAAAATATCCTAAAACAACCAACCAATTAATCAATCAATTAATTAATTAATTAGGGGAAGAAAAAAAAAGAATATTTCCCTAAGTTAATAACATCTCACAAACAGCTCAAGATGATAGATTTTCTGACTCATAAGAATGCTGGCCTAGAGTTAGTTACAGAAAAGAGTCCAGCTCTGACTAGAAATTGGTCACGGAGGAGCCTAGCCCCCAGAGAGCTGAGGCTTATTAGAGGAGAAAGAGAATTTCAATTTTCTATTTAATGATGTTTATGTAAACATAGAAAGCATGGCATAGTGGATAGAAAGCTGGCCTTGAAGCTAAAACATCTGGCTTTATGTCCTGCCTCTGAAACATTTTGGCTGTGTGACCCTGAGAAGGTCACTTGACATCCAAGGAACTATAGAGTGCTACTGCTCTCTTGGTAGAGCCTCTTATTCTGGGAGTTTCCTGTGTCAGTGAAGTAACAGGTCCAATCGTAATCCCCTCTCCCTTGTATAAGCATGGGAAGACATGAAAAAGAGTCCCACAGGATGGACAGGCATAAAGAGGTTGCTACAGCCTGCAACATCAGAGGGAGTAACAATACTGATGAGATCATTTATCTGTCAAAGTAAACAAATTTTAACAGCTGAGATGATACAAAATGATCTGAAGTTTATAAACAAGTGGCTCTACTGTTAAACCTTCAAAATTGTCTTCCAAATTTCTAATGTCAACAATGAGGGAAACATTTGACTTTGGAGAAATTTCTCAAGTTCATATTTAACAGCAATGAAGAATGCACAACTCAGACTTGGGGTTGGCATATACTTAAAGCAAATATGGCATAGTCTGCAGTCAAGAGGATATAAGTATACAGCTGGAGCAAATGCAAAGTCCAAAATCTATGAGAACAAAATTCCCGCTATTTTTCACCTGGACACTCAGAAGAAAAGTTTCTAATGCTGTTAACATAAAGTACCAGCTCTGAGCCATAGTATTAGATTGGTCTATAGGTAGGATTTGCAGCTAAATGAGTGAAGGAATGCAACACATCTAAAGAGGATTATTGCCTTATCTGCACTTACAGAATAAGTGATTTCATACACAATTTGCCTTTCCCACTAAATTTTACATTTCTAAAGCACAGGGATCATTTCTCCTGATTTCTTTGGTTAACTTCCTCTATACTTTTTCTCTTCCCTTTGTACAACCCTTTGGACACAGTGAGATACTATTATGAAAGAGAACCAATTTTAACTTTACTTTTCCCTGCTAAGACTACTGGCTTGTTCTCATGCAAAAGCACAAAGCTTTGGAAAGACAAAATCTACCATAGTGGTTAAAAGTATTCAGTTAAAGGAATTTATGCTCAATCGCCATAGTGCAGAAAAGCATGCAAACTCAAGCCATTAGCTGAGCACTTGTCCACATATGAGTGGAAGACACAACAGAGCTACCTTACCTGCACTCATCACCCCATGAACCCCTGTTTCTTGGATGCACTTTTCTACATCATGGAGGTATTGGATATTCCCATTTGCAAATACTGGGATATTCACTGCCTTCCTAGAAGAAGAAAGAGGAGATGCTCAGGGTCTAGAAAAGAAATGACAATCCCTTTACCACCACCACCCCATACATGCTGTAAGACCAGTGCCAGTCAGAGTCTCACTCTTCCTGCTAAGAGAATGGCTGTTACCAACTCTAGAACTTAATCTCTAAAAATGCTTCTCTTTTTAGAGAAGCAGAGTGGGGTCAAGGAATGATGCTGCAGCTCTACTTGTCCCATTCTATTGGTTATTGATACCTTTGCCTGATCATCTCTCATTCTATCTGGAAGATGATGAAGCTTGATATTTTCTTTGTAACAGATGGATTATTTAAGGGAGATCTAAGATATACAGGGAATTTGGAGACTCTGAGTTCTGCTTCTGGTCTATACCAAGCCCACAACATCCCCTATCCCCCATCCCCTACATTAAGACTACAAAAATGTTCAGGGACACATTTTTTTCCTGAACTGAGTCTGTCTCCCTCCTCACAGTTAACCAAATACTTATTACCGCACGGCCTTTATGTGCTCCCAAGATGCAATTCCAGATAGCGGACCCTTCTGTTCCTTGGTACGTCCATGAACAGTTAATAACTACGACAAAAAACACCAGGCTTTGACTTGATAGAAACAGTTGTTTGAATTTGCTGGTCAGTCAACCCCTATCATGCCAAATCTTCAGAGAAATCCTTCCCTAAAGGCTTGACTCTGAAATCCTTAGGTAGAAACATCAAAACTGTCCCTAGTGAATGAATATGGGCTTTTGTAATTAGAATCCTGAACTGACTTAAATGATCAAGTGTTTGTAACACGAGCAGAGAAGACATCTTTTCCCTGAATAAGAGGTGAACAATATAGCAAGGTGAAACATTGAGTTAAATTCAGGGTGAGTTCCTTACACTAGAACAGTGATGGGCAACCTTTTGAGCTCAGTGTGTCAAAATTCGCCAAAAAACCAAGCGTAACTCGGGTGTCACTTCAAGAAAAAAACCATAATTTCATGATATTTATAGTTTAAATAATAATGTATAATTGTAATATATAGCTGTATTTAATAAACCAAAATGGGTAAATTAATATAGGTAGAATTGTCATCTATAGTGCAGTGTCTACACTACACTATAGCAAATGTTTCATCCTCAGCATGCGGCCCCATACTTCTCTGTATGCAGCCATGTGTCATCAAAAATGGCCGCGCACATGCGTTTGCCATCACCGCACTAGAACCTTGCTATTTGCTACACAGCACAATATGGTATAACTGATCACTATAACTGATGGGAGAATTTGGATATGGAAAATTCAAAAGCACTTTGGGAAAGGGAATAAGCATTTATATGGTCCTATTATATGCCAGGCATTGTACTAATTAATTACTTTACAAATATGATCTCATTTGATCCTCATAACAACCCTAAGAGGTAGACACCATTATCATTCTCATCTTACAGTTGGAGAAACAGAGGCAGGCCAATATGAAATGATTTGCTCAGTGTCTGTCTAAGGCTGGATTTGAACTCAGGTCTTCATGGCTAAAGGTCCAGACCACTATCCCTTTTTCTACCAGCTGCCTCCTGTGTGCTTCTGAATTCCTTGCTTTATTTAGCATGTGCTTTATAGAAAGCAAGCAACAAAATATTTGTTAAATTAATGAAGTGGGCATTCCAACTGCAGGAGAAAAAAATGTGAAGCTAAAACCCCAGTAAAAATGTGGGAGGGGAGGTAGCACAGTGGATAGAGTGCCAGGCCTGGCGTTGGGAGTTCCTGGATTCAAATCTGGCCTGACACTTCCTAACTGTGTGACCCCTGGCAAGTCACCTGACCCTAACTGCTTAGTACCTTACTATACTCTTCTGCCTTTCAAATAATACTTAGTATAGAGTTTTTTTTTTTAAATATGGGAGAGTTAAGGAGCCAGAATAAAAAGACAGATGAAGAAAAGGGAAAAAAGTATGCCTTTGACGGATGTTGAGAGTATCCACAAGAGCCTGGGAAAAGTACAGATGGTGACTGAAATTGGTGGACGTTACGGATACAAGTCAATAGCCGACACAGAAAAGGAGAGTCCACAAGGACTCCAATTGTAGTTTAAAAAAAAAACCTTCCATAAATATAAAATAAATATAAATATAAATACAAATATAAAGGATCAAGAAATTATTTTGATTTCTGCTAGAAAAGAAACAGGATTCCCCCCAGAATTCCTTAGATCGATTTCTGCTTCTCTGGTTTACTATAAGATACAAAGCAAGTTGTTTCACCTCAGGCTTCCTAGAAGAATATGCATAACAGTAAGATCAAAGCACCTCAGAGTTGGAAAGGATGTTACAGATCATCTTGGTCAATCTTTTGCAGAAGAGAAAAAGAGTCTGAAAGAGGTCAAATGACTTATTTGCCCACGGCTTGTCAGTGGTCCAGCTATTCCTAGATCTGTGATTCCCTGCTCAGTAATCTTCACTACACCAAAAACACTTGGTTCCTACTGATTTATTTGTGAAATTCTATTCTATATTTCTGACAATGAGGGTTTGGCTCCTCTCTAAAGTATTAAAAATATAGCAACTGCCTGAAAAATGATCCTTTTTAATAGGGAAAAAAAATCCAAAGCCTGGGTCTGGAAGATTTTTTTTTGTCTTAAAGGAATATGTTCAGGACAGAGAATGAAGAAAATGAATGTATATGAAAGAGGGGAGACTGAATTAACAGCCACACCTGAAGAGCAGATTGAAGAGTTCAAAATATCCTCTCCATAGTTAATATAGCAGTCCATGTTTTGCTTAGGTGCATATGCTGCCTCCTTCAAATTTTGGTCAGAGGAACACTGGGCTTCTTTGGATTTGGTTCAATGTTGGGCAGGAGTGGGAAACCTTATAGACATAGAGAGACAGCCCTATATGATCATCTGCCATGTTCTTCTGTTATGTGCTCCTATAGTGAAATCCCCAAAGTCTAGGAGGGAAGAGATAATATTGAAAGTATAAAGAGAGTGGGGCAGCTAAGTGGCTCAGTAGATTGAGAGCCTGGCCTAGAGATGGGAGGTCCTAGGTTCAAATCTGACCTCAAGACATTGCCTAGCTGTGTGACCCTGGGCAAGTCACTTAACCCCCATTGCCTAGTCTTTACCATTCTTCTACCTTAGAACCAATATACGGTATTGATTCTAAGATGGAAGGTAAGGGTTTAAAAAAAAAAAAAAAAAGAAAGTATAAAGAGATCAGAAGTTAAGATGCCTTTCCAAGATGGCAGCTATGAACACAATCAGGGAAAGCAGAAAAGAGAAAGAGCAGATCCATGAAAGAGGGAGGAAAAATAGAGATGGGGGCTCTCCAAGAGACAGAATGTCTACTTTTCATTTCTTTGTGGTATTTTATCTTGGAATACTCTGAAACTTCTATGAATGAAGTCAACTCATTCAAAGTTTAGAAAACAATGCAGAACCATTGATCCCAGGTAATTCCAGCAGAAATTCTCTCCTGCCTTACTTGGCATCCAGCTTTCTCCAGCAACTGAGCATATTTCACAGTCTTGTCAATTTCTGGGAAGACACGGATTTTGCAGGTGACGGGAACAGAGAGTTTCTCATGTGCCAATAGAACTAGGAAAAAACAGAGAAGGATGTTAGAAATGTGAATACATCTTGATATATAAAGCAGAGGAATGAAAAATTCAAAAGTACAAATATAGGTAACTTCCTTCATGACCATTTTTTCCTTCTTCCCCAGTCCTCCCCATTGGGATACTTTGACTATTATCCCTTATCCTTTAATTTCATGGCAGTCAACTAGGATACCTGATGATGATATTCTTCTAGTACTTTTACTCTTACATCAATAATTTTGCTTAAAATCATAGAATGTTAGAGCTGGAAGAAAGTCAAGGATCATCTCAACCAATCCCTCTCATTTTACAGATGAGGCAACTTTAGGCACAGAAAGCACCAGTCACACAGACAGTAAGTGTCAGAGTCAGGATGGAACACAAATAGTAATTTCCCAGTTCAGTGCATTTTATCTTTGTAGGAGTCCAGTCTTATGAATTTTGATATTTTAGGAGCACTCAAAAAGCTGACTCTTAAGACTGCTTTCTGTAACCTTGAGTTAAATTGAACCTCAACCTTGTCAAATTCCTAGCCCTTCCCTGAGGCTCCCGAAGACTAGTCAGTTATCTGTCTCCTAATTTTACCAAAAACAATCAATTAACATATGTATCAAACAAACTTAGATGCCTTAGGCCATAAAAACTCCTGATCTAGGAGTTAGCTGTACCTATAGTCTTAGAATGGGCAGTTTGTATCTCTGATGATTACCTCATAATGTTAATGTATCAGACCACTTGTCTAATTATCATTTTCCCTTCTCCCAAATCTGAACTAACTAAACTGTCCCTGTGTGTTAGTAAACTTATTGCTAATGGTTAGTAATCAAAATTACATATATACATGACATGTCAGGTGATTTGAGTAGAACGGTGTCTGTATCATAGTAAAATACTTTCTTTTACTAAGGCAGATATACCCTTCTCTCTTAAGTGAAAGTTATGTTTCACATGTAAATGTGAAGTCAAGAAAATGTTTTATGTGTTGTCTATTGACTTATCCGTGTAATGACGTGTTACATACTTACTCCACCGGAATTCTTTTGCAAATTGCATGTACTGCTTGGATGGAATCTAGTGTTGTATGCAGTGAGAATTCTGTTGGGTGTAAGTTATCTCTTTTCCAAATACATGTGTCCCACGCTGATTCGATGTTCCTCTTCACAGTGTGGATGTCCTCTTTACGATAGATGTATTTGGTCACGGATGTCTTTGTAGTTCTCAGATTTGCTGTCCTTGTGACAATCTGCATAGTCAGCAACAAGTGAGATGCTCGATGTACCCGCGCTTGTCAACTTCTGATTTTTGTTGCTTTGATGCACCAGCGCTTGTCATCTTCTGACTTGTGTCAGGAACAAATTTTTAAATGTCTATCATATATGATTTTTCTCTTCTTCTTTTCTTTTATGATTTTAATAAAGATGATTATTATAGGTAATCAAAAAATAAAAGTTCGTGATTAAGTCTTTGTGCTTTCATTCATTCATCATCGTCAGTTTCTAGATATGGTATTGATTGCAAATCAAATGTTGTGTCTTCTTTCATTGATTCTTTTTCATTGTCATAATTATTTACAGATGATTCTTCTAAGTGATTGAGGTTGGGATAATCATTTGGGTGTAAAATTTGATTGTTTACTGGTTCTTGGTCTACTTCTGCTTCTGATTCATGCTCTGATTGTTGTTCTGTTTGTTGCTCTGTTTCTATGGTCTTATGAATAGATTTTGGATTTACTGAGGACTTGCTTGATTGTTCAGTTGGTGCTAATTGATCTTTGTTTTGCATAGTTTCTGGGTCTTGTGGTCGTTGTTGTAGGGTCATGTCTTTAGCTGTCACTATGGCTGCTTCGGTATATCTCTGATTATCTACTACTTATGATGATTCATCTGTGATTAAGGTAATATCAGGGTCTTTCATTGGCTTATCGTCTAAATCAGGTCTTGCTTTATGCATGATGTTAAGTGCATCTTCACAGATGTGTAGACTTTCTCCTTCCAGAAGTAAATCTGGAATCAGAGTTGCAGGATTTATGTTTCTGCACCAGTGAAAAGTTATATTTTCACTAGCCAACAGAATCGCTTGGTATCTTGATAATCTCTGAGAACTGAATGCTTGTAAGTTGGTGTTTTTCAAAGTAGATTCCACTTGGTGTTGGGAAAATACTTTCAGTTCGCTCCCTAATACCAAGGATGAAGATTTTTCTAATCACGATGGCTACAGCAGCTATGGCTTTTAAACAACTAGGCATACCACAAATCACTGAATCTAACTCAGAGCTGTAATAAGCAACTGGTCTAAGTCTATTTCCAAATGTTTGTGTGAGAACACTAGAGGCTATCTCTTTGTCTTCATGCACATATAGTAGGAATGGTTTGTCATGATCAGGGATACCTAGGGCTGGAGCTGATAGAGTAAGTGATTTCAATTTCTCTAATGCATGGATATGTTCTTTATTCAGCTTTAACGGTTCTGGAACTTCCTTCTTGGTTAGCTCTATCAGAGGTCTTGCGATGTAAGCATAACCTGGAATCCAGTTTCTACAGAAGCTCGTTATTCCTATGATTGCCCTGAGTTGCTTTTTGGTCTTAGGCAAACTCAAATTTTGTATATCTTGTGTTCTCTTTTTGGAAATTCTTCTGGAGCCTTTCTCTAGGATGAATCCTAAATAATTTACTTTTTCCTTCACGAATTGAAGTTTCGATTTGGAAATTTTATAACCCCTTTTGCCTAGCTCTTTGATCAAGTGTACGCTATCAGTGTAACAGACTTCAGCAGATGGTGACATTAGCAGGATGTCATCAACATAATGTACCATTTTGCTGTCAAGGAATGTTATCGACTCAAGGTCTCTCTGCAGAATTTGGCAAAAGAGTGAAGCTGAATCTGCAAATCCCTGGGGCAAACGCGTCCAGAAGACAGATTTACCCTCCCAGGAGAAAGCAAACAGCTTCTGGCTGTCTCTGTGCAGGGGAACAGAGAAGTATGCAGAGCTCAAGTCCAGAACAGTAAACCAAGCAGCTTCAGGTGGAATTGCTGCAATGATTTGCGATGGACTTGGTACCACTGCATAGGTCTTTTGCACATGGTCGTTTATTGCTCTTAGATCTTGAACTAAACGCCATTGAGTCTTTCCATCAGGAGATACTTTTGCTTTCTTTATTGGCATAATTGGTGTATTGTATTGCGAAAATCCATATTTTAATATGCCCTGCTCCAATAAACTCTCTATGATGGGTTTCACTCCTATCGCTTCTTGACTAAGTCTGAACTGAGGAATTCTTGGAGGTAAGCCTTTTTTCACCTCTATCTTTACTGGTTCCGCTGACAATATCCTGCCCACCTCATTTGAATTTTTAGCCCACACATAATCTGGAATATCATCTGGAACCTCATAGATGTTATCAGTTGATTGGTATGATGGTTCCTCACTACATGTGTCTAAAAATAAAATGGGATGGTGTTTCAGAGATCTCTTAGGTATGTGTAAATAAATTTGCCCATCCGGTTGACATTGGATGGTTGCAGCCAATTTGCATAGTAGATCTCTTCCTACGAGGTTTGAAGGACATGATGGCATCAATAGGAAGGTGTGTTCAAGAGTCAGAGGTCCAAATTTTAACATTTTAACTTTTAGTTTTGGGACTTGTTGTGCTACCCCAGAAGCTCCTCTTACTCTTAAACTGCCTTGAAATTGACATCCTTCAGGTGGTTCTGTTAGTACGGAACAAGTTGCCCCGTGTCCAGTAATCCCTGATATTGTTCTCCCCCAATTTCTAAAGTAACTAAGTGTTCTCCACTATCATTGGACTTCACTGGCACTAAGGGTAATAAAGAATCCTCAGTATTCTGTGTACACTTGTCATTGATTCTTTGTTGCGTATGGTCTTTTGTTTCTAAACCCAAACTTCCTATAGCACCATTAGGCAAGTTCAGTTTAGAATCAGGATTACAGAAAGCAGGCTTAAAGAGCATACTCTCATTGAGAGCTTGTAAGTCATTGTTACTATTGCAAATTCCATGTTGGCTTTTATTAAGGGCTTCAGAAATGGAAGTTTGATTTGTTCTATCTTCCACTCTGCTCTTTAATGAATTGTCAAGTCTCAAATCAGCAATCTCTCCTTCAGTAGTCTCCGGGATTGTATGAGAGTTAGATTGTGTTCCCTTCAACACTTCAGGTTCAATTACTGATTCATAAGCTGATTGTTGTTCCCTATTTTGCCCTACTGTTTTTGTGACTGACATTAGATGATTTGTATTTTTATCAATCACAGTAACAGTCTCGATGTTATGTTCGGCCACGCTGATTGTAGAAGAAGGCAACTGTTCCCTATCTCTTCCCCAAAGTTTAGGATGAAATTCTGTAGCTAAGGGGTTAAGAAAGGTGGATTTTGACTTTCCTACACAGCTGCTATTATCTTTTAAATCAGTGGGTCATTTCTTTAAAATCAAGTTCTTGCCAACTTCTAGACTTTTTTGCTCTTTAACCTCTAACTGTGACTTTGTGTCTAAAGCAATTGCATGAGAAAGAACTGTTGCATCTAATTCTAAACTCGTTTGCAAATTTTCTTGATGTGAATCTTTGCAATGGTTTGATTCATGCTTCCCACCCAATGTGTGTGATATGGAATGAGAAAGCTGATCCCTTACATAATCATCATCCTTAATACCAAAGATTTCTTTGCGCATTTGCATTATGTCTTCCCATTGCTCATTATCTCCACAGACCTATGTGTATCCTCTGTGTAGATTACTTTAGACACCTTTTCTATTTTGCCTCGATTTCTCATTTTGCTTCCCTCAATTCTCTTAGACTCTGCCACACCCAAATTACACTGATTAATAGGTTTTAAATTAGAAATCTCGATTCATAATGATTTTTTCGGTTTCGTGCCCATTTGTATATATTTCTCCATTTCATCTAACAAAGGTGTTTGACTGTACTTTTTGCATGTATGATTACAGCAAATATCCGTATGTTTTTCTTGATTATATGTATTTGATTCCTTATTTCTAGCCCACTTTGAATTATAAAATGTTTTCCTATTATCTCTTTGATTATTGGGTTTTGAAAAATCAATTTGTTGCTTATATCTACAAAAACGAATCATGTGCCCGATCTTCCCACACAAGTAGCATCGGGGTGCTGATTTTGATTTTGGGGTGCTGTTGGCAGGTTGTCTAAATTGGTTTCTACTCATTTGAAGAGCAAAATTCTTCACCTCTTCGATTTCTTTCTCCCGTTTCGATTGTTTTAATTGCCTTTTCAAGTCTACTATGATCTCATCTTTCTCATTGTCAGATTGCCTAGCCATTCTCACTTCTTTCTGTTTGGAATCATATATATATGCTGCATGATTCCTAATATCCTCCAGTGGTAATGATTCCCACTGTGGACAACTTTGCCTGAAGTAATTTTGTATCGGGATTGAGGTTCCCTTTACAAATTGTCTCCTTATATGATCGATCGTATCTTGGGAATGAGTATCTCTAAGTCCTAATATCGTTTCAGCAGCTTCGATAACTCTGTCTAGAAAAATGCTCGGGTGCTCTTCTTCCCCTTGCCTCAGTTTCTCAAATTTTTGCCATGCATTTGGCCTTTTTGCAAAATTTCTCATTGCTTCAATAAGATCAGCCCTGCATCTTAACAAGTACCTCATGTTGGCGTGTTGAGTGAAATCTAGATCTTGATGTACTAACGGCCATGATTCTAAATTGGGGTTCGTTCTAGTTTCGGTCAGGAATTTTTCCTTTTCCGAGGGAGTGTAAAATTCCCCCAAAAGAAATTCGACATCGTCAAAACTAGGGTTAAAAAGTGTGAACACCCGCTTCAATTCTTTTAAACTTTTGTAAGGCTTTTCGTAGAATCTGGGAAAACGGCGTTTTAAAACCTCAATATCACTAGGAGTGAATGCCTTGTACGTTTTGACATGCACCACCCCCTCTCCAGGTTGGATAATAGTCCTGTCTACTATTGGTAGGACAGAGACCACTGCATTCTGTATCGGTTGATCTTTCTCTGTTTCCTTTTTCCCAAAAAATTTTGATTCTACGATTTCCAGTTGTAAGATGGTATGTTTGTCGAGTTCATTCCCTTCACGTAATTGCCTCAACACTTGGAACAGTAGTTTTATGTTCTCAACTAGTTCCTTGTTATCATTTCCTTGTTTTGAATCAGATGCCTTATAATAGTTAAACAGATGAGTCAGGACCGCTTTTAAAATTGTCAAAAAATGCCATAGAGCCAGAACAATTGCTATTGCTGTTGGAATGAAGCATATGCATTCAGCTAAAGTGAATGCAAACCATTTATAATAGTCGTAGATTTCTATTAATTGCTGTATCATGTTTGGTACTTTTACTAGCCAAAATGCACACATTCCCTGCAAGAAAGACCATATAAGCAGTGACAGACTGCTTAATATAAAAATCAATCTTGTGCAATTCATTTTCTTTTTCTATTTTTCAGAAGATAGGTTTCGTATGACTTGGCTCGCCAGACTGTTATGGGTGTAATTTGAGGAAAGGTGTTTGGGATAAGGGAATTGAAGGAGAATGATTGGAGACTTGGTAAGTGGATAGACTAGGCTACAGGTAGGCTGGGATTAAAGGAGATTCAGGGTATATAGGACTGAAGTCAGGAGTATAACACAGAAGGGAAACAGAGATCTTCTTGGGAGAAGATAAGGACTTAGGCTCAAACATAAGCTGAGGGAAACAGACTAGACTGAAATTAACAAATAGGCTTTAGTTAATTTCACAGGAAGGGACCTATTTTGAAGTAACACCTTCCTTCAAGATGGATGCCCCAGCTTCTCTCTAAACCCAGAGTATGTTTTCTCTTTCCCTCTTCTTTCCTCTTGTTAGCTAACAGACAAATTACACTAAATAGGACTATTGAAACACAAAGGATTAATTTATTTGAAGGATGTTGTTAGGAAGGTGGATTAAAGGAAAGCCCTATCAGTTATCTCAGGAACCTCAGGTGGGGGAAGGGAAGTAAAGATGGAATCTGAGCAAGGACCTGCCTTACTCAGTTTTACAAAATGCTATCTAAAGGGAATAAAGGTGATTTGATTAAATTATAAATAAATGCTGTCAATTAGATAGCTCTTCACAGATTTAACTCCTCTCTAATTTCTCTCCTTATAAACTCCACAGCCACTAAGGTAAGGGAGGGAAGGCAGGGTGGTATTAGGAAAGGAAGATATAAAGGGTCTATCTAAAATAATAATTTCTTAAGTAAATCTATCAATGCTAGGCTAAATTTCAATATTGAAGCTAGATAATCTAAGAGCTCGCTCATTGACTTCCTCCCTTCACGGAAGATCCAGTCAACTGACTCTCCTCAAGATTCTAAAAGCTCTAACAGCTTTTTGGAACTCAGCCAAAGCTAGAAAAAAAACTATAACCCTAAATTCTGTATACTACATGTATCAGACCACTTGTCTAATTATCATTTTCACTTCTCCCAAATCTGTTGTAACCCTAATAAAAAAAACCAGTATGTCAGTTAAGGGCTAAGCTCTTGACCATCAGAGCTCTATGCCATGGAAGCTCTATCCCACTAGAGCTAACTCGATGTCTGACTACTTCATGTCAGAACTTTCTTTGTCTTTGTGTCTTTATTCTTGCCTTATGCTCTCTTTCCATTAGTCTCTAACACATAACCCATTTTTCTCTCAGCCCCAGGTTCCCCTTTTTGAGTGTTTTACCCACTAGGAACTTTTGTGAAGTCAGTGGACGTCTTCAATCTTCATGAGCTAGTCAGAAATACAGGGCAGGTATTTTTTAAACTATTATTTTTCCTCCATTTTACAAAACTGAGAGACGGAGAATTTAAATGATTTAATTTAAGGTCACATAGTGTCAATAGTGAAGTCAGGAGTAGAGGCCAGGTTTCTTGATTCTCAGGAAGTATTCCTTTTACAAGGTCATATTGTAGTTTAAAGTGTTCTTCTGAACATGAAGTCATTTTTTTCTTGCAAAAAAAAAAACAGAGCTACAACTCTGTGTACACCTAGGGGATTCTGATTGGACATTTCTTTTGCTTCTAGTCTCTCCTGTAATCTTAAAATATAGATAGTTATATAGTTATATAAATCACTACCTGCTTTAGGAGACTTATTTATTCATTCCCATTAATTCAGTGCATCCCACAGTTTATCATTTATGTTGTCTCCATCTTACAGAAGCAAAAATTAAGTCACTATACTGGTAAGTGGCTTGAGTACATGGCAGAGGCTATCATGAAGAGGTCTTAGGGTTCATTCATCCATATTAATATTAATTGCTATTATATTTAGCAGTGATCAACTTACTCATTCTCTGGAGCAGGTCCCACTCTTCTTGTAAGAAGGCTCCATAATGACCTATGGAAGATAAAAAACTGGTCTACCAACCACACTTTTACTCTCCTCCCTCCTGCTTTTCTCAACCTAAATTTATACCTATCCCTCAACCACATTTAGTTGTCCTATATTCACTTTGAGACCTAAGCCTTCAGAGCTAGTTTTTGTTCCTCCCCAACTGCACAAACAGATAAGCCCAGATTAATGACAAAACACTTGAAGGTGATGTTAGCACCTTGGCTTTTAAAGTCTTGTTGATTAGGTAGTCACTACTGCTAACTCTAAATGGAGATGAAGGGAGAAAAAGTGAATCTCTTTAAGGGTGGTGACATTTAGGGCAGTAAGCCCACTGTTGGTGATTACAATGACATTGGCAATTAGACTTCAAAAAAGGAGTCTAAAACTCCTTTAGTAACCTTTTAGTAATATGATTTACAAATTGTATTTAGAAGTTGGTATACCAATCTTATAAAATCAAAAATTAAAAATCTGTACCCAGAACCAAAGTAAAGTCCATCTACCTCTTTTGCATATAAATCCCAGAAAACAAAAGATTCAAACTCCTTAGAGATAGATGTCATATATTAATATTATCTACAAAGCATATGTCCCTAAAAGTGAATAGTTGCAGCTCTATATGCAGGAAAGCTAGTAAAAAATAATGTTAAACTCTACTTTTTTTGCAAAATACTATAAAAAAAGAATCAATTGTTGTGGCTATGTTCTCCCCCAATGAAGAAACGCCAGGTGGTGGGGCAGCAAAGGAAATCTAATGTATGGCCAGGATAAAAATCCAGCTTTGAGAGCACAGGGAGCAGAGATCTGCCTTCAAAACTTAGCTCATTTGGCAGCATACTCAAGGTAAAATAATTTTAACCCGTTCTGAAGATTCCATTTCATTTTTACCCCTGTTATAAAAAATCCAAATACATTTATTAAGGATCTGATTGTATACAACACTGCAATAGTGGCTATACATAGAGAGCTATTGGTTTTTTTGTGCTTCTTTTTATATATTTTGAAAAGTGAGAACAGCCAGGGATATCTTAAAAAATAATAGTCCTTCCCCCAGCCAATAGCTGGAAATATCAGTGAATTTTATTTACCAATTTAGATAAAGTACTGAAGACACATTTAAATACTGCTGACAGAATGTTTTGGTTTTTTTTTAAGCCCTTACCTTAGGTCTTGGAGTCAATACTGTGTACTGGCTCCAGGGTAAAAGAATGGTAAGGGCTAGGCAATGGGGGTTAAGTGCCTTGCCCAGGGTCACACAGCTAGTTAGTGTCTGAGGCCAAATTTGAACCTAGGACCTCCCATCTCTAGGCCTGGCTCTCAATCCACCCAGCTGCCCCCTGGCAGAATGTTTTTGAAGAATAGTATGATAAAAGAGTTATAAAAATTATCAAACCCTTTGACCCCAGAAGAACATTTATAAAAAAGAAAAAAATAGCTGTTAAAAATTATTCAGTGTAGCAGCATTTGCAATTATGAAAAATTGGAATGTTCAACTGCTAAATTAATAAACTGTTATAGAGGCAAAAACCCAGAAAAATACAATATAATTAAGAACGGTAAATATGAAAGAAAAAATATAGGGATAGGGATTGGATCTATGATTTCACTGAAATAAGGAACTCTAGGGCAAGGAAATTCCCTTTACTAATACCTTCTCTGCAATTTATAGGCTTAGAGAACTGCCTAGTACAATGAAGTGACTTGTTCAGGATCACCCAGCCAATATGCTGGAGAAGGAAACTTGAACCTCCCTGGATCCCAGGTTAGTTCTCTGTGATGCACTGCTTCTCTATCAAGACATATGGACATCCATATGAAATATTACAAAGTGAAAAAAAAGCTAAACCTGAAAATTAGGATGTATATTGATTAAAACTATTAAGTATAAAAACAGTATAAAGAGCAAAAAAAATTGTGAAAAATTTCTCTCCCTTTCTTCCTTTATCTTCTGTCTTAGTATCAATTCTAAGAGAGAAGAATGGAAAAGATTAGGTAATTGGGGCTAAGTGACTTGCCCAAGGTCAGACTGCTAGTAAATGTCTGAGGCCACATTTGAACCCAGGCCTGGCACTTTATCCACTATGCTACCTAGCCGCTCCCCATGAAAAACATTTTCACTAAAGTGGGTAATTAGCCAAAGAAAAATTATAGAAAAGGACACTAAGGTGGAAGTAACTGAAAAGCTATCATAGATATTTATATTAAGATCTTTAAAAAAAAGCTGTATACTTAAGTTTAATCAGTTTTGTTATTAAAATTAAAATTGTTGGTGAGAAGGTGCCTGGATCCCATTACCAGTGATGACCTTCACATACAAGGAAACATAATTAAGAGCATGTATAACTTAAAAAGAAGATAGTCAAGTTAAGTGAGGTAAGTCCAAACAAAGAAGCAAAGTCCACAAAATATCAAAAGTCCCAAAGATGTTATAGAAAGATATAGTTAAAAACAACACAAAAGAAGAAGATAGAGTGGATTATAATGGGCACCAGTGAAGAGCAAAGTCCACACCAATGATAACAAAGTTCATAAAAAATTACTTCAAGATTTAAATGAACTGATGCAACCTAAATCAGGAAAACAATACACAATGAATATAATAAAGAAAAACAAAACTCAGATATATAATCATATAGTAATAGCCAAACGTGGCCTCAGAGAACAGTTGAGAAAAAGAACCTCTCTCCATCCCTCCTGTTCTAAGATTATGACATTAGATGTAGAATACTACATATACTGTCAAAAATGTGACTATTTTGCTAAACTTTTTTTTGCCTTTTCTCTTTGTAATTTTTATTATCAAAAAGGAAGGTTTGCTGTATAAGGGAGGTGAGGAAGAATATATTTGGAAGTGAATGTAATGTAAAAACAAAAAAGATCAATAAAAAAAATCTTCAGGACAAAAAATTTTTTTTCAATTCTTCAAGGTTTTGTGATTTCACTGGTATGAGAACTGATACAAACCGCTGTTCTTCTATGACTTAGTGGATTGGTCTTGAGGACTGGTGTTGGGTGGCATTTATTTTTTTAAAATATTAAAACACCAGAAGAATCTGTGATTTCATCAGTGTAGGAACCGCTGCTATTTGATAAAGCTGAAAACTTTATCACCCTATAATTAAGCTGGTGGTGAATTTCTCTGAACTTAGTTAAGACAGTTACCAGACCACAGACAAATAAAAAACCAAGCCCAATATTTACAACCTTCATCAGATCTGCTAGAGCTTGGGCTCTGCCCACAGTCTTTTGTTATCTTTTTAAATCCTTACCTTCTGTCTTAGTATAATTTCTAAGACAGAAGGGCAGAGACTAAGCAATCAGAATTAAGTGACTTGCCTAGGATCCCATTGCTAGGAAGTGTCTGAGGCCAGATTTTAATCCAGGACCTCCCAACACCAGACCTGGCACTCTTCCACTGTGTTACCTAGCTTTCTCTCTGCCTGTAGTCTTTAAAGAACCCGGAGTCTCCTCTACACAAAAATACAGGAACAGTATGGGATAAGGGTCATATTTTGGGTGGAAGTAAGGTAAGACTTGTTTATATGGGTATGATTTGGGATTTTGGTGTTAAAAGATTACTCTGTTACAAAAATGAATAATATGGAAATAGGTATCAAGTGATAAAAAAATTAAAAGAAAAGAAAAGTGAGGTGAGACAGCTCTAATGTGTGTTCTGAACTCTACGACAGATAATTGCCATGGTATCCCTATGGCTTGGAGTACCTCTGGGGACAGTCAAGGTGACTACAGAGCATTTCTTGGTTCATCACTCAGCACAATCCTGGCACATAGTAGGTCCTTAATAAATTTCTTTCTTTTTTTTTTTTTTAAACCCTTAACTTCTGTTATTGGCTCCTAGGTGGAAGAGTGGTAAGGGTGGGCAATGGGGGTCAAATGACTTGCCCAGGGTCACACAGCTGGGAAGTGTCTGAGGCCAGATTTGAACCTAGGACCTCCCATCTCTAGGCCTGACTCTCACTCCACTGAGCTACCCAGCTGCCCCCCTTAATAAATTTTTATTAACTGCCTCTGACATCACACATGGGGCCAGTCATACTAATACATATGTAGACATACTGTGAATACGTAGGGGAGACAAAGGAGGAGCATTCTATAATTTAAAGTCAATTCTGAAAGTTTCAGATCTGGAAGCTTCTTTACTAAAAGTCCTATCACAATTAAAAGCTAGATAATGAAATATAAATTACCTACTCACCTTCTCTCTATGTTGAGATTAAAAACATGGGGAGGGGGGAGGAGAGGGGCAGCTGGGTAGCTCAGTGAATTGAGAGCCACGCCTAGAGACAGGAAGTCCTAGGTTCAAATCTGGCCTCAGAAACGTCCCAGCTGTGTGACCCTGGGCAAGTCACTTGACCCCCATTGCCTACCCTTACCACTCTTCTGCCTTGGAGCTAATACACAGTATTGACTCCAAGACGGAAAGTAAGGGTTTAAAAAAAAAAAAGTACATAGGACTCTCTCAAAGAACCTAAGGGCAAGTACATAATGATGATGAACATGGAGGGAAACACTAAACTATTGAAAGGAATTCTGGAAAGCAAAATGATTTTGCAGAAAAGATGATAATCTCCATTTTAAAGAAAGAATGTATTTTCCTCTTCCAGATGAAAAAGCCAAAAGCTGAAAAAAAGATAAGTGACTTGTTTGAGTTCATATGAGGAATCAGAAAAGGGAGGAGGAAGGAATTCCAGCTGTTCTTCTCTATGGATTTAAGCCATAACATGTTGCTTGGATAATAAAGAAGTTCAAAAGAAATAGGAACTTGCCACAGCCAGAGAGGTTGGGAGGTTTTAGGCTTCTGTCACTATCTTTTTCAGAATAGCTCCTATTTGCTCTTACCTCTCTTGGCGATCATTTGAGGACATCCCAAATTCAGATCAATAGCATCACAATAATCTTGGGCCAGAAGAGCAGCTTTGACAAACACCTCGGGATCATTGGCACAGAACTGGAAAAAGATGTGTTGTCAGTCCATCTCATTCACAAAAGCCAAGGCCAAGAAGAGGTACATTACAGAGCATGTATTTTCACAAGCTATTGTTGCTTCAAAGCAAAGAATTTGGCCTTCAGTTGTCTTATACAGCAATATTTCTTGAAGTACAATCCTGTAGCCTGCTAGTAGATTGTAAAGGTCTACCAAGTGGCTTCTTATTGCAGAAATATAGCAAAGTCTACCCTTTTGCTCCCTGGGTGAATTTCACATAATTAATAAAATCCAGCTACTATCTAATTGACAACTCACACACACAAAAAAATAGAATTCTTCCCATTTGATCTGTTGAGGATGTGTGTGTATGGAGGCAAGATGGGAAGAACAGTGTTATGACTGTCTATTTTAAAATTTTATTTATTTATTCCCAATGACATTATAACAAATTTCCACACTAGCTTTTCTAAGTTTTATGACTGAACTTATCTCCCTCCCTTCCTTCCCTTTCCCCTCCTAGTGCTGGCAGGCAATTCAATCTGAGTTTTACATGTATTATCATGTAAAACATATTTCCATACTGTTCATTTTTGTAAGTGAATAATCTTATAAAACCCAAATCCAAAAACAAACCCAAATAAACAACTGAAAAGTCGTATGCTTTCATCTGCATTCTGACTCCAACAGTTCTTTCTCTGGAGGTGAATAGCATTCTTTATCTTAAATCCCTCAGAACTGTCCTGGATCATTGTATTGCTGATAGTAGCTAAGTTTGTCACAATTTATCATTCCACAATATTGCTGTTAACTGTGTACAATGTTTTCCTGGTTCTGCTTATTTCACTCTGCATCAATCATGTAGATCTTTCCAGATCTTTCTGAAATCATCCTGTTCTTCATTCCTTATAGCACAATAGCATTCCATCACCATCAAATATGACAATGTGTTCAGCTATTCCCCAACTGATGGACATCCTTTACTTTCCAATTCTTTGCCACCATAAAAAGAGCAGCTATAAATATTTTTGTGCAAGTAGGTCCTTCACCTCCCTTTCTTAAATCTCTCTGGGATATATGGTATTAGTGGATCAAAGGGTATGCATTGTTTTATATCCCTTTGAGCACAATTCCAAATTGCCTCCAGAATGGTTGGATCAGTTCACAGCTCCACCAGCAATGCATTAATAGCCTTTTGCCACATCCCCTCCAACATTTATCATTTTCCTTTATTGTCATATTAGTCAATCTGATAGATTTGCATTTCTCTAATCAAGAGGGATTTAGAACATTTTTTCATTTGATTATTGATAGCTTTGATTTCATCTGAAAACTGCCTATGAATATATATATATATATATATATACACACACACACACACACACACACACACACACACACACACACACACACACACACACACGTATATATATATCCTTTGACCATTTGCCAACTGGGGAATGATTTGTATACTTATAAATTTGATTTAATTCTTTATGTATAAGAAATGAGACTTTTATCAGAGAAATTTTATAAATTTTTTCTCAGTTTGTTGTTTCCTTTCTAATTTTTGTTTCACTGTTTTTGTTTGTACAAAACCTTTTTAATTTAATATAATAAAAATTATTCATTTTATATCTTATAATGTTTTCTATCTCTTGTTTGGTCATAAATTCTTCCCTTTTCCATAGATGACAGGTAAACTATTCTATGTTCCCCTAATTTATTTATAATGTCACCCTTTAAAAAAAAAAAGAAAACAAGCAAAAAAAAATTACCCTTTATGTCTAAATCATATATCCATTTTGACCTTATCTTGGTATAGTATGTGAGATGTTGATCTATATTTCTGCCATGCTGTTTTCCAATTTTCCCAGCAGTTTTTGTCAAATAGTAAGTTCTTATCTCAAAAGCTAGGATCTTTGGGTTTATCACACACTAGATTGCTGAGGTTATGTATGTTCTAAGGGGGATGAGATAAAAGTAGCCTGTTGACTCTTTCAAGTGATTAAAGAGACCTATCCACAAAATAATTTTCTACATTCTTTAGATTTCTTTTTACTAAGTAAGTCAGCAACACAGTATCATCAATGATTCCCTTGTAGTTTTTCTGATGAAATTTAGAAATAGTTTCTGGGAATGCTATTGGTTTCAGGCCCTAATGATTCCTGGAAAAGGTCTCTACTTAAACATCAAATTCATGTTATTATTAGGAAACAAACATGCAATCCTTCCCTACTCTAGATTTTAACCCCACCCCCCAAATCAGGCTTGTTTCCAGCGTCTAGGCATTATTACCTGTACGATAAGGGGGCGATCCTCAGGACACACATCACAGTACAGATTCTCCTTTCGATAATTGGCATCTCGAACAAAAACTTGAGCATGTAACATAGGTGTGTAGCACAACTGAGCTCCATGGCGACGGCTCAATAGTCTCCAAGCCAGTTCACTTTGATCTACCATCGGGGCAACTACATAATGTGCCCCTTGCAAAGTATGTCTCCAGAACTCAAATCCTTGTAGCTTTGGCATCTTTTCCAGTCTGAAAGTGAAAGTGTAAAAAATGAAAGCCCCTCAGCTTCCAAGGAAAGTCCAAAAATCCTATTAAAAATTCATCCCAGGGGGGCAGCTGGGTAGCTCAGTGGATTGAGAGTCAGGCCTAGAGACCGGAGGTCCTAGGTTCAAATCCAGCCTCAGACACTTCCCAGCTGTGTGACCCTGGGCAAGTCAGTTGACCCCCACCCTTGCCCACCCTTACCTCTTCCACCTAGGAGCCAATACACAGAAGTTAAGGGTTTAAAAAAAATTTCATCCCAAAGGGAAGAAATTCAAACCCCATAGTAATCAACAATTATAAAATTACCTCCTTAATTAAATTTATAAACTAGCTATCATTCCTTTATGATGGTCTCCTAAGAACTTTCTCTAAGAATTAATCAAACCCTTTCTTCCTTTTCCTTGCCCCCTGAAAAGAATCAGGGAGATTTCTTCAAAAAAAATCTGAAGTAGGGGGCAGCTGGGTAGCTCAGTGGATTGAGAGCCAGGCCTAGAGATGGGAGGTCCTAGGTTCAAATCTGGCCTCAGACACTTCCCAGCTGTGTGACCCTGGGCAAGTCACTTGACCCCCATTGCCTACCCTTACCACTCTTCTGCCTTGGAGCCAATACACTGTATTGACTCCAAGACGGAAGGTAAGGGTTTTTTAAAATAAATAAATAAAAAATAAAAAAATAAAAAATAAAATCTGAAGTAATGTTTAGCTTTACCAATAATCTACAGTGAGACCTTAAGAGGCATAGGAATGTTGAAGAGGCAAATGTCAATATGTTTTGAGTTTTTTGGAAGAAATACTGCAAAGTGTTACTCTTAATTGTTATTAATTTATAAGAATTTGAATTATATTCTACTATATTCCCTCTCACATCTTTACAAAAATGTCTCCTGGTGCCATACTGAAAGCAAAAAAGAACAAAAAGTCTCTTTCATATATTCTGGGTCTAGTCAGGTTCTTCCCTAAAGCTATTTAGTTAGTGATAGGGCCAAGATATTATCAAAGTATGAAATATCAAAAGAACAGACTGTGAGGAATCATTTCAAGTAAATATTTGTCCTTTCCTAAGAACAGTTTAATCTAGTTTTTGTAATATTAGGTTATCTGTTTAATAATTAAGCAAGTGCCTGTTTGGATATTTTATAAATAAAACAACATATTTAAAAGTTTTATAACATTACTATTGGGTTTATGTTTACAAGGGGACTTGACTGTCACTTTTCCAATCATTTTTGCTGTGATAGCAAGAACAAGTAAAGATAATAGAAGAAAATCATGGCTAATCCGAGCTCAGTGGACTGACTCAAGGGATATGTGGGGGGCTAGCAATGAGGCTTCACTTTGTGTTTGGTGGGGGTAGTGAAGGGGGTGGCTGAAGTCTCCCATAGGCAGTAATAATAATAGCTAACACCTATATAGTTCTTACTATGTGCCAGGCACTATGCTAAGCATTTTACAAATATTATTTCATTTGATCCTCAATAAGGAATAATTCCCAGTCATCAAAATAAAAACCTAAATACAAGAGATCATAAAAGAACACATCCTTTGAATACTAGTTTCTGCCAAAAACAAACAAACAAAAAAAAAAAAAACCCTGACAAATCAAATACCATCCAGTTGACACACTAGTGAATAATCTTACTTGGATAAATATTTTGGAATATAACTGGATGGTGCCAAAATGTGAACATATTCTCTCATAGTCCTGGCTAACTGGTCTTTTATTTATTTATTTATTTATTTGGCATAATACCTAGAGATCTTTCTTTATTGAGCCTACCTGCCCACCCTACTAAAGTTTAAACTCCTCCAAGGGTTGTTTCAGACCTGACTCCCAAATGTTTTTATTTCCCCAGGAATCTACTGGGCCAGGGGAAGAGGGAGGCCTTTTCAGTATTTAAGAGGTCGTTTTCATTCTCAGCAGTCCTACACAAGCACCCTTCCCTGTCTTTCCCTGTAGCGTGTCCTTCAGGTATGGGGGAGACTCCCGGGACTCCAAGAGGGTTCTTGGTGAGGACCTGGAAAGACTGGTTCCCTTCTCTGTCAAGTGCCTGGGCAAAGGGGAAGGGGCGCCCCTGAACACATCAGCCCCTTACTAGGTGAGGCTACGCTGGTTGCAAGCAGACAGCCCCTAGCTTCCTCAAAGCATGAGCCCAGTGGACTCAGGGGACCAAGGGTCCCCAGGCTCGAGGCTGAGTGCCAGAGGAGGGAGCCCTCCCGCCAGCACGCGCTTCCTCTTTTCTTTCCCAGACCTCCCCAAGGTTCAGACCTCCAGGGAGTTCGCGTTCACCACCGCCCCAACCTCTTTCCTGAGGCCTGGCGGCAAACACGCGCTACCCCAGCCCTCTGCCCTCCAGCGAAGACGCACGCGCTCTCCTTCACCCAGCCTCAGCCCCTCGCGCGCGACCCACCGGCGAGCACGCACGCGCTCTCCCCCACCCACCAGCCCCTCGCGCGCGCTGCCGTGGCCGTAGCTACCCGCCTCTCCCCCAGTGGCTCCAGGTGCTCTGTCAGGGTCCGCGGCCACCGCCTACGGGACCTACGGCTCCTGTCGCCGTTTCCGGTTCGGCGTCGAATTCTAGCGCCGTCGTTAACCGGCTGGCCCCCGTCGCCGCCGCCGCCGCCGCCAACCCCGCACTGGAGTCGGGGCCATACCTCTGCAAGGAGGTAGCCGGACGGTGTCTCCGCCATCTGGCTCCGGGCGGCTTGGTGGTGCATTGAGCAAAAGGGTCCCCCCGGAAACCGCTCTGGTCACATGGAGGGGCCGGTCCGGGTTGCCTGAAGCTCCGAGCCCTGGCTACGTGAGGAGACTTCTCATTCCTGCAGTCATTCATTTATTGATAAATTCATGAAACATTTAGCAAGCTTCTCTTGTGTGATCTGTCGTAGTCCCTTCCTTCCCGGAGTCTAATGGAATGGGTTTGGAGCGGGAGGACCCAAAACACATTGACAACTAATTAACAAACCGATCTGGACTGTAACAGAAAGTGGAACAGTACCCAAAAGGGAGAGGCAGGCAACAGTGGAAACGGCGCTGGACCGGGGAGGGGGGTTAGAAAAACAGAGTTGGCCCTACCACTTACTAGTTGTGTGAATTCAAGTGTGACTTATTTTCTCTGGTCATCAGTTTTCTGTAAAATGAAGCCTTTGCATTAAATAGCCCTGAAGTTCATTCTAGACCTAGTGATGCCTAGAGCAAACAAGGGGACATAGTGGCTTTCTAGCTGTGTAATCCTGGGCTAGTCACTTAAAATGCTATATGCTTCAATTTCCCCATCTGTAAAATGGAGATAAGGGCACCTACTTCCCAACGTTGTTATGAGAATGAAATAAGATAATTTTTGTAAAGTGTTGGAATGTACTAATCATTATTAAACTGGGAGAAATTATGCCTCCTGAGGTGTTGGAGGAAATGTTTATACTTTTGTTCTTGCTATATCTTTGATCAAGGACAGCTAGGTGGTGCAATGGATAGAGTGTCTGGCCTGGAGTCCGAAGAACTGCACTTAGTCGACCAAAGACACTAGCCATGCGATCCTGGGCAAATTACTTAACCCTGTTGGCCTTAGTTTTCTCATCTGTAAAATGAGCAGTAGAAGAAAATGACAAACCACTTTGTATTCTTGCCAAGAAAACCCCAAATAGGTTCATGAAGAGTTGAACATAGCTGAAAAATGACTGAATATACAGTATATCTTTGATCAATAAATATTAAGTGCCTGCTATGTACCAGGCACTATGTTAAGAGCTGAGAATAGAAAAAGGCAAAATATAATCCCTGCCCTCAAGAAACTTACAATTTAATGGGAAAGGGAGCAGTTAGGTGACTTAGTTAGCTTAGTATTAAGTCTTAAGATAAAAGGTAAGGATTGGGAAAAAAAATCTGTATAGTTAGCCCTTCCGCATCTTGACTTTCCACTACAATTTTGATATATTGTCAGCATAAGAAATTAAATTTGGGGGGAGTTTTGAGATTTGGGGAGAGTTTTGCAGAAACTATAGGTGACATGAAGAACAGCAAAGTTTAGATACTCAGAATGCATACTTAATCTAAAATTTACAATAAGTTACTGTAAACATCCCATAAAAGAAAAAATTTAGACCTCTTCTTCTTTGGTATGAAGGGAGAATCAAAAAATTTTACTTGGATTTTTCAGATTGTGAGGGTGCCTTGCCCCTAACTCTTGTGATGTGGATACACACACACACACACACACACACACACACACACACACACACACACGGAGCAAACTATATAAAGGATAAATGGGAAATACTTAAAGGAGGGGAAGCATTAGAATTAAGAAGATTGGGGGAAACTTTCTGTAAAAGATGGAATTTTAAGAGGCAGCTAGATAACACAGTGGGATAGAGCCCCAGGCTTGGAATTGGGAGGACTTGGGTTCAAATTTGACCTCAGATACTGCCTCATTGTGTGACCCTAGGCAAGTCTCAACCTCTATTGCCTAGCGTTTGCCATTCTTCTGTCTTAAAATTGATACTAAGAGAGAAGGCAAGAATTTTAAAACATTTTTTTCAATATAAAAAATGGGGTTTTAGTAAGCAGGATTGAGGAGTGAGAGCATTCCAGATATCTGGGACAGCCAGTGGAAAATGCTAGATGCTGAGAGATGGATGGTCTTATTTGTAGAACAGCAAGGAAGCCAATATCTGGATTGAAAAGTACTTGTCAGGGAGTAAGGTGAAGGAAGACTGGAAAGATAGAAGGGGACTAGGTCATAAAGGGCCTTGAATGCCAAACAGAGCATTTTTTTATTCAGTCCTGGAGTAAGTAAGAGTTTATAAGTAAGAGGTATGTCTTGGTTGGGCCTGAACTTTAGGAAAAAACCACTTTATGAGTGGGGAGAGACTTGAGGCAGGCAGACCACTAACTAACTATTGCACTTGTGCAGGCATGAGATGGTGAAGGCTTGCACTAGAGTGGTGGCATTGTCAAAGGAGAGAAGGAAGTGTATATACAAGAGATGGTGCAGATGTGGCAACAGTTTGGGTGTGAGGAAAAAAGGTAGTGAAGAGTTGAGGATAATTCCTAGGATTTGAATCTAAGAGACCAGGAAGATGGTGTTGCTCCCTGCAGTGATAGGGAAAGTAGGAGGTAGGAAGGGATTAGAAGGAAAGATTTGTTTTGGACAAATTGAATTTAAGATATCTCCTGTGCAGCCAGTTTGAGATGTCTGAAAGTGAGTTGGAAATGGGAGAATTAGAAATCAGCAGAGAAGTTGAGGCTGTTTAACAGATGAGATGACAGGAAACAAACATTTGATCTTTGGAGCATATTGGTTTATTTGCACTAAATCGTGGCCAATCCTAGTAAAACAACACCAAAAGGAACTCAAAAGGCAAAGGATGTTTATATTAGCATATGTATGTAATTTATATATTTTAAAACAAATTGTAAACAATGTAGAGTTTGTGATTTTGCACATAATCTTTTATGTATTTGTTATGATTTTTTTGGTAGTGATGGTGCTTTAAGTATATAATAAAAATTAATTAATTTTTAAAACTCAAGACTTAGTCCAGTGATGGGCAACCTTTTGAGCTTGGTGTGTCAAAATTCTCTGAAAAACCGAGTATAACTTGGGTGGTGTGTCACTTCGAGAAAAAAACCATAATTTTGCTATATTTATAGTTTAAATAACATATTTCTCTGTATGTGACCCTGTATCATGGAAAATAGGGCTGGACCCCAAATACAGAGGGGGATAGATTTTTATACATTAAAAACAATAAATAAGACCAATAGGAAATAAGACAACATTAGGCAATCTGCTTTCTAATTAGAGAAAAAATTAGGGACTTTCCAAATTGGGTACAATTCCCTGTATTCAGGAAAAGATATGTCCCACTCTTTCCCAAGTATTTGTAACCAATCAAAGGAATATGGAAACAAGAACTGATTGATTAGTATGGGGTCAGTTTTCAGATGTTATATTTAAAATTAATATCTTCCACATTCTTATTTTCTATAAAGTTTATTAATAATCACTTGAAATAGAAAGGATAGATAAGCATAGATTTAAATTTCCTTTTTTACTCTATTTCTGTTTGACTACCTGTAACTCAGCCCTGCAGGATCCTCAGTCTGTCTGTCTTCAGCTTGTTCCTGGAAGTAGTGAGTCAAAAAGAACTAGGTGGGCTCCACCCAAACCCTTTTATCATGTAGATAATGGGATGGACTGGATCTGCAATCCAGGAGGGAGGATGGGATGAAATTCCCTCTGCACACAGATAAGACACGTGAGTTGTTTGAGCTGTATATTTATGAGAATACTCTTTACATAGATCTTAGAATTTAATAGCATTTTTGGTCAACATAACCTAGGTCCTTGGTTAAGGGTTTCTGAATAGCAGGTCCAGGTGGTTCAGTTTCCCAGACATGCAAGGCTAGGTTCAAACAATGCAATAAGGTTTTTTCCCCAATTCCCACAGTTGAATAAACTTTTATTACAAGACAGAATTTGGACTAAGCCCATAATTGAACGGAAAGAGAGCTTAGAGTCAGTGTGGTTCCCTCAGGTCCCACAATTAACCACTTATTGTCATAATTCCCTCAATTTTGTTACAGCAGGATAAGTAGATTTGAGATTATTACCATAGAGATAAATTAACGAGAGCCAATAAGACTACAAAGTTAAAGTAGAATAGAGGGAGAAGAAGAGGACACCTAGGGTTAGAGCAGGGGACCGCAATGTATGGCTCTGCAGCCATATCTGGCTCTTTTGAGGGCCAGATATGGCTCTTTCTGCAGGAGCCATAAAGTCAATTTTTTTTTTCAGGTGCTGTTACAGGAGCACACACTGTGAGCACTGTACGGCTCTCACGAAATTACATTTTAAAAAATGTGGCGTTTATAGCTCTCACGGCCAAAAAGGTTGCCCAACCCTGGGTTAGAGGGTGTCATCTGGAAGAAGATCCAGCAAAGCAAACTAAGAAGTTGCTGTCAGATAGGTAGGAAGTTAAGTGAATATCACTTTGTAAAAGCTAATTATTGTTAAGGTGTTAAATGAACCTAGGGTGTTAGTGGCAGGCCCCCTAAAAATAGGGGCAGTGCTGCTGCTGGTGGTTCAAGCAGATAGCAGCCCTGAGGGAGAAATGTAACAGGACTGATCCTGAGAGAGTGGTACTAGAGGCTATATTACCTTGGCAGCATTGTATAGGATAGCCTGGAATGGTTAGGGACTTGAGGGCAAGAAACTATTTTGGAAACTGTGGCAATAATTTAAGCAAGAGGTCATGAGGACCTGAGTTAGTTACAGTGGTAGATGTGTATAAAAAGAAGGGGTCAGTTAGCTTTTCCATATATATTTAAATGTTATGCCATTTGGTGCAAATTTAAGTTTTGAAATTAACTCATTGTATATGGTACTTTAAACATAATGTAGTTTCCCTTTATCTCCTTTAATCATATTAATTTTTTGTACTTACCATGTCTGAGATTGCTTTCTTTAGTGTTTTGTTTTGTTTTTTTAGTTCACTTAAAGCATAATAGAATTTAGCTCTTTGTGAATCTTTGTTTCAAATAGGTATGTTTTTTTTTTGGTAAACATATTACTGGATTTTACTTTCTAATCCATTCTGCTATTCTTTTCTATTTATGGGTGAGTACATGCCTATTTGAGTTCATGGTTATGATTGTTAATTGTGTATTTCCCTTCATCCTATCCTCATATACTTTTTCCTTCTCATGCTGGAAAATCTCTTCATCCCTATGCTTTCTCATCCTGAATTTCTCATCCACTCCATTGGTATCTTCTTGTGATTGATTAGTTCCTCCCAGAACCTCCATTTTAACAAAGATGCTCGGACCACAAATACCTTGTCCTTCCCTATTAAACATAAGCTCCTTGAGGGAAATAACTGTTTCCTTTTGCTTTTATTTGTATTTCCAACACTTAGTGCTGTGCCTAAAACATAGCAATGCTAGTTGACTTGTTCCTCCCTTCCCCTTTCTTCCCCTTTATTTAAAAGAAATGAAAGTATGCTCACACACTAATGATTTATCACAAAAGTGTTCTGCTTCCACTTCACAGCCTTTTCTTTTGCCCTCAGCCAAACCACTGATTAGAGATTCTTATCTTAACTTTCTTTCCTTTTATTCCTTTCTTCACAATGCACCTTTCTAAAATGGAATTTGTTTTGATTATGACTAAGTTCCTCCTGCATTCAACCTGCTCTTTTAAACCCCTCTCTCCCCACAATCTTTCTTAGCCCGGTTCCCTTTTGTTTACAGTCTTTTATGGCATGTGTTCTACCTTCCTCTGCCCAGTTTGGATGAAGGAGATTTTTGTGATGCATGTTGCCTCCACCTTTTCCTCCTTGTTTGTATTCCCTTCTCTCCTTTCTGGTACATTCTTTTCCCTCTTCCTTTTCTTCCTTCTCTTAAGACCATCAAAACAGAACAAATCCAAGACCATGTTCTCTGTTTTATTTAATTTTCTATGACCTTTCAAAGCATTAGGATTCTTTAGAGCAGGGATCTGCAACCTTTTTGGCCGTGAGAGCCATAAACGCCACATTTTTTAAATGTAATTTCGTGAGAGTCGTACAGTGCTCACAGTGCATGCTCCTGTAACAGCGCCTGAAAAAAAAATTGACTTTACCGCTCCTGCAGAAAAAGCCATCTCTGGCCCTCAAAAGAGCCAGATATGGCTCGAGAGCCATACGTTGCCGACCCCTGCTTTAGAGGCACTTGTTTCTTCTCCCATTGTTAGAATATAAGCATTTCATCACTGTATAGCTCCTTCTAGCTTAAATGCATTTGTCATTGGGCTTTTTATTTTTAACCCGTACCTTCTGTTTTAGAATTGACACTGTGTATTGGTTCCAAGGCTATGAGGGCTAGGCAATGGAGGTTAAGTGACTTGCCCAGAGTAACATGACTAGGAATCCTGTCTCTACTCCTGGCTCTCAATCCACTGAGCCACTTAGGTACCCTCTAATGTATTTATCTTATTATGTTTCTCTTAACTCCTGTGTTTGTATTTCACAGTTTCTACTCAGTCTTTTTATCAGGAATGCTAGGAAATCTACTTTTTCATTAAAGATTCTTTTTTGCCTCATAGGATTATACTGTTACATAATATAAATTATTGTTTTATCTTTTGCCTTTTGCAATATCATTCTAAGTTTTCCTCTTTATGGTGGTAGAGACCATATCTTGTGTGGCCCTCCTGATTTTAGTTCCTTGAGATTTGAACTCACTCTTTCTGGCTGCTTGAAGTTCTTTCTTGGACTTTGAAACTCAAGATTTTGGATTTAATCTTCCTGGGGATTTATGTGTTGGGTTTCTTTTAGAAGGTAGATACTGTTTTAACTTTGCTCTTGGTTTCTAATAGAGCTAATCAATTTTCATTTATGATTTCTTGAATTTTTTGATCATGGTTTTCTGGGAATCTGATGATTCTTCAATCCTCTTTGACTTATTTTTCCTGTTAGTTGGTTTTGATAGTAGGTACTTCATATTTCCTTCAGTTTTTTCAGTTTTTAAACTTTGTTCCCATATTTCTTGTTTAATGGATTTATTGATTTGTTTCATTAATTCCGATTTTCAGGAAGTCTATTACTTGGGCAAGGTTTACAAACTCCTATACTAAACTTTTTATTTTCCTTCCAATTCTTTCTCTTAATTGCTCTGATTTTATTTATAATTTTATATTGTCTCTTGCTTCATTTTTTCTAGGAACTCTTATAGTTCTTTTGGCCAGGTTATTTTTTTTGTGCAGTTTTGCTTCTAATTGCTGTAGTTATTCCCTATTTCTGGATTTTTATCTTGAGCGTCCCTGGATTGATAAAATTTATTGTCAGTATCTCTGTGGTTACTCACATTTCCAACTGAACCTCCTCATTTTGGACTTTGTGTTTGGGCCAGGCACTGCCCCTTCCAGTCTTCTTGGATAGGGTAGTGGGGGACTATTCAGTTTTGATCTGTATTATCCAGGATCTTATTGATTGCTTTTAATTTTCCTAGAACATCTGTGCTCAAACTGCTGACAGGTTTTATGCCTTCCTGTAACATTAAGGTCCAGAGCACTGCATTTTTTAAGGCCCTCTGGGATAGGTCAGGTCAGTGTACCGCAAATCAGAGCCCCTGCATCATTCTAGTCAGATCAACATATACCAGCCTGAGTTATGTAGTCCCTAGCCTCACATCTGGGGTCAGCACACAGTGGGTATACTGCCTAGTCTGGAGCTTCCTTGTGGAACACTGATCCTTTCTCTTTGAGTGCACAGATTGCCAAGGACTGTGTTCACCCCTTTTCTGGTAGGGCCTCTTCTTTTGTGCCTGCTGGCTTCTGGCTGCCTTTTTTTGCTGATTTGGACTGGAAAAAGTCACTTACTGTAGTTTTCTCCTTGTATTGACTTCTGTGTATTGACTCATAGGCAGAAGAGTGGTGATCAAGTGACTTGCCCAGGGTCACACAGCTAGGAAGTGTCTGAGGCCAGATTTGAACCTAGGACCTCCTGTCTCTAGGCCTGGCTCTCAATCCACTGAGCTACCCAGCTGCCCCCAGCTCACTTCATTCTTGGAGTGACTCTTTTCTTGGAATTCACTCTCTTCTTCTTGGAGTAACTCTCTTCTTGGAGTTCACTCTCTACTAGCCTCCTTCACCAGACCTTCAACAGCCTCTTTCCTCAGGGATTTTCATGGCTTTTATGGTGGTTTCCTGTCCCTGCCCCTTTTCATGGGGGCCAATCACAGTTTTCAAATTGTCTGAGTTCTCACTTTTGGAACCACACCTTTCTGAGTGTGTGAGCACTTAAGTTTCTGGCTTGTTCTCACCTAGCATCAAGTAAGGTGTGAACTCACAAAGAACCAAGAATTCCCTTTCACAGTATGCATTGACATTAAAGTTAATGGACATTTTAAAACTACCCTAGTACGAAATTTATAAACTTTTTAACACTGGTAACATGTGCTTTATAAGGATAAAAAATAATAAAGGCTGCTATAATAATATAAATTAGTATTTTAATTAAAGCCATGTTGATAGAAAAAGTTATTAGACCATGTGCTTGTAAGAATTCAAAACTGCCGCCTCCATTTTGTTACCTCTTGTCTCTCCCCAAGCCTGCTAGCCAAGAGACCACTCCCCCCTAACCCAAGAGATTATATCTCTTCTCTGCGTGGACGTAGGCCTCCCCACGCCCAAAGGCCTGGAAACGGAAACCCGTTGGACCATGGGAAATGTAGTTTGATACATTTCCCATGTCCATAGAAATATATATACTTTTAGATGGCATTTCCAAAATTACAATTCAATACAATACAAAATTACAAAATTTACAATTCCCCGTGAGGTCCGGCAAAAAAAAAGCTTAGTCCTTTTTCTTCGCTGGACCTGTAAAAGTAGACAACTCCTAAAATTTTCAGGAATTTGGGGATAAAAGAAATAGATGAACAAATGGTTAAAATTAGCCGCATTGACAAAAACCAATTTGGGGGCAGTTCCCTATTGGTATAACAGTGTACAATTAAAACAATACATACAACTCAATTTCAAGTCCCCAAAGTTCAATCAACTGCACCCCAAAGTTCAAAATTTGGTCTTCATGGTACAGTGAAGGCTTTTCAGACATCTTCATGGTGTCTTCACCAAAACAGGTTCGTTGTCTGGATTCTGGGGAGATGGTAAGATCCTTATCCTGAAATTATTCTCAAAAGAATTTAAACTTTACATTATAGATTACAAAACATACATTTTCTTCTAAGATTTTATACAATTCCCCGTGAAATTACTCCTAAAAGAGTTAAATATACATATATTTTTACATTATCGAATTTTAAAAAACTTAACAGATATCCCCGTGAGGTAAATCTTAAACACATCTTTTTTCTAAAAAAAAGGTACCTCAGGTCAGCTAAGGATGAGTGGCTGAGTCCTGGGGGTTATATGAAGTCAATTGGCAAAATAAAAAGAATAAAATTCAAGAAAAAAGAAGAAAAAATTAACTTGTGAATGAAATGTAAAATGTAGGGAAAATAAACTTAGACCTTTGAATGAAGGTCTAATTAAAGTGAATTCTGCAGTGTGCAATTACCCATCCAGGGCCAGGACTTAAGGAAAATGTCTCTCTCTGATCTGACTTATCAGCTTTTCAGGGAAGTGAGCCAAATAAATAACCAATCTTAGGTGCTTTCTAGGAATCTAAGTCGAGGGGACCCACGTCCTCTGAAGTTTTAGAAAAGACTGGGACTCCAGGATTCAAACCCCAAGTTCCAAGCCCTAAAGTATTGGCATAGAACTGCTGCAATTATGCAGATCTTAGTCAGTCAAGTCTCTGACCATGTGCTTTCATATTCCCTTCTGGAATCAGAGAGGCATTTAAATCACAATCCTATAGGCTCAGGTATTTGCTGTAGAATCAGAAAAAGGATAAATAATGATTATATATGTACTTCCAGTACAAGATGAGAAAAGGGGAAAAATCAATTGCTCTCATTAAAAAAGTTTTTAAAAATCAAAAATATATATATAGCTTAGAACTAGAAGGGTTATGTTACCCAAAAATGAGATTTTCATTCTGTGAGTGTAATTGGATCTTACAAATAGCAGATTCACAGTGCACATTGAAATAGAGTACCATTATTTCCAATAGCACATTTTAAAACAATGATGTTTAAAATCATTTACTTGTTACAACCTGTAACCCTTGACAAATGCTGTTATTGCTTCCATAGCAAAGAATTTACAGGAGCTCCTTGACTCTCTGTATTTAAAAAAAAATCCTGGGTAGGAATGCGTCTACCCATTCCAGGCAATAATGCCTCTTGTAATAAAATATATAAAAGCTTATCCTTTTAGACAACAATTCTTAAGGATTTAAAGTAAAAGTTAAAAAATACCTCTTGTAAAATTACAAGGTAATATTCAAAGCAAGGAAACTTTCAAGGTTCTTTGCAATTACCAAGACAGAATAAATTTTTAAAGACATGTGCTCTATAAATCCAGTAGTATCAGATCAACAAGCTGGTCAAAACCTCTTACCAGTTCTAATAGATTTTTCTCATTATTTGGGAGTTACAATAAAATCATAACAGAATTAATCTAGTAGCCACAAACTTCATTAACTTAAAATGATTCAGTGTAACAGGAAAATCAATGAAATAAGCAAGATTAATTTACAAAACACTAATTAGCAAAATACAGTAAGATACAGTCTCTTTAAAAGTCATTCAGTTCTGAAAGGTTTTTTTTTTTTTAATCAGTCTTTGCTCAAAGTTCTGAGCAGGTATGGGGTGAAATTTCTTCCCCTGAGTTCAGTTTTTAATCACAAGCAAGTCTGAATAGGCCATTCGGCCCCATTAAAGGTAAACACTAGGTCCACATGGGGTCAGGTCCTTGGGCTCGGGGCTAGAGAAAAAGTTTTGTAGAAAATCCCACATGTAGAGCTTGTGTGGGTGGCTAAATTAGGTCTTTAGAGAAACACGTGGAAGGCTAGAAATAGGGAGAAAGGGGAATATGCTACCCAAATTGTTAGCAGCAGAGCTGTAGCAGTCTCTGAAGATCAAGATCTTTGCAAGTCAGGACTGGGTGAGCTGTTGGGGCTCGGGGTCCTGGACTCCAGCAGCACCAGTGAGTCAGGATTGGAGATCACAGGCACTGGGAGGCTTGCAGGCTTTCGGCGCGGCAGGAATGGAGATCAAGTCAGGAGTCAGGAGATTGGCTGCGAGACGAAACTGGCTGGGCACCAGCAGTCCATCAGTGCCAGCCAGGGCCACCAGGCCCGGGGCATTGAGCAAAATAATTAGCAGCCCAGCGGCAATTAAAACCATTGTCTCTCTTCCCCATAAAACAGCCTCTAGGCTGGGGAAAACTGGGAGAGGACTGGGCAAGGAAAAAGATTGTTTCTGAGACTATGGGTCCCAGAGCCACATGGCTTCTTCTAAGGCTATCTAGAAAATTGAAAGTTCGAATTACTCCCGTGTGGTTCGCCAAATTATAAGGATAAAAAATAATAAAGGCTGCTATAATAATATAAATTAGTATTTTAATTAAAGCCATGTTGATAGATAAAGTTATTAGACCACGCGCTTGTAAGAATTCAAAACTGCCGCCTCCATTTTGTTACCTCTCCTCTCTCCCCAAGCCTGCTAGCCAAGAGACCACTCCCCCCTAACCCAGGAGATTATATCTCTTCTCTGCGTGGACGTAGGCCTCCCCACACCCAAAGGACCGGAAACGGAAACCCGTTGGACCATGGGAAATGTAGTTTGATACATTTCCCATGTCCATAGAAATATATATACTTTTAGATGGCATTTCCAAAATTTCACTTTTACAGCTTCGAGTCCAAAAAAATGAGAGAAAAAAATAAAACTCAAATACTATATTGTACATACAAGAAAAAAAAGTTTTAAAAATAAAAAATACATAGCTTACGATCAGTGACATACAGTGTCAGCCAAAGAGAGGTAGAATACAAAGGTTTTTCACCCAAAAATGAGATCCATTTCCTTTTTTTTTTTAACATTTATTAATATTTATTTTTTTAAAAGTTAATATGGTTACATAATTCATGCTCTTACTTTCCCCTTCACCCCTTCCCCTCCGACTTCCTCCTCCCCCCATGGCAGATGTGTATTTCCACTGGTTTTAACACGTGTCATTGATCAAGACCTATTTCCAAATTGTTGATAGTTGCATTGGTGTGTAGTTTCGAGTCTATATCCCCAATCATGTCCACCTCAACCCATGTGTTCAAGCAGTTGTTTTTCTTCTGTTTCCACTCCTGTAGTTCTTCCTCTGAATGTGGGTAGCGTTGTTTTCCATAAATCCCTCAGAATTGTCCTGGGTCATTGCATTGCTGCTAGTACAGAAGTCCATTACATTCGATTTTACCACAGTCTCTGTGTACAATGTTCTTCTGGCTCTACTCCTTTCACTCTGCATCAATTCCTGGAGGTTTTTCCAATTCACATGGAATTCCTCCAGTTTATTATTCCTTTGAGCACAATAGTATTCCATCACCAGCATATACCACAATTTGTTCAGCCATTCCCCAATTGAAGGGCATACCCTCATTTTCTAGTTTTTTTGCCAACACAAAAAGCGCAGCTATAAATATTTTTGTACAAGTCTGTTTATCTATGATCTCTTTGGGGTACAAACCCAACAATGGTATGGCTGGATCAAAGGGTAGGCATTCTTTTATAGCCCTTTGAGCATAGTTCCAAATTGCCAGCCAGAATGGTTGATCCATTTCCTTTTTAAATTGGCCATGAATAATTTTCACAAAGTATTAGCTTTATAAAACAGTAGTACAGTAGGTAATGCACATTCAAAGAGATACCAAAATTCCCCCAAATCATAAAAAAAAACAATTAATGACAATAGCAAGCTATTATATAGGATTCACATGAGTTGCTTTGTGACATTTAAAAACCTATGGAGGGGGCAGCTGGGTGGCTCAGTGGAGTGAGAGTCGGGCCTAGAGACAGGAGGTCCTAGGTTCAAACCCGGCCTCAGACACTTCCCAGCTGTGTGACCCTGGGCAAGTCACTTGACCTCCATTGCCCACCCTTACCAATCTTCCACCTATGAGACAATACACCGAAGTACAAGGGTTTAAAAAAAAAAAAACCTATGGACTCATGGATACTTATCACAAGTTCTACAGATGTAGCAAATCTTTCAACTTTGGCTGAGATATTTTTAACAAAGTCTATTACTGCCATCATTAAAAAATGTGTCAGAGGAGCCCAGAAAAAACACAAAACTCTGTACTGTTGATGAAAACCTTTTGGGTCTAAAAGGTCACCAAGAATCTAGATTGCTCTGGTGGAAGGGTAGAATAAGCTGAAGAGTTACAAATCATTCAGAAGCTACTTACACTTCATGGGAGATGCTCCCTCTTGGGAGCCATCCAAGGGTACCATGCCCTAGGAACACCTTCTTAGTTCCTCTGGTATGAGACTGTTATATGTCTCATCCATTACATTTTTATAAATGTGGAGGTGGGGAATATAATAGCTATAGCAATAGCACTTCACTTCAGTTACTAAATGGACTCCTTTGCCTCTTGTTACAAAGAACTCAAAGGCAGGCAAAATCATTAGTCAGAGCTGTTGGTGCTACTAGATATCTAAAAATCACTTCTGAAGACCCCTTAAAATTTATTTAAATTTTTAGGTCTTTAATTCTCCAAAGGTTGTTAACCAGATTGTTGGAGTCCATCCATCTATAGATTTGGCAATTAACAAAGACAAAATGGAAGAAAAAGGCCATATAGGCAACATGTGACCTCGATGGATCTGGAGACAAATCCAGCATACATAAGCAGTTATGATTTTGCCATTGAAAAGGGTTTGTGCAAAGTGTTTATGGGATTTCACAATGATATGTTCTTCAGTACAGTCATAGGGGGAAAAGTACAAAAAAAAATAATTTAACAGAACTTAACAAACAAAGTAAAATCTTAAAACAAACATCAGAATCTGAAAAGGCTTAAAAATCTACTTGCAGATTCTTTAAGGTTCCTTCCCCTCCCTAAGATTATTATCCATTTAGGTTCCTTTTGTCACACCTCTGGGATCTCCAACAGTGAGGGAGAATTTGGATGTATTGTAGAGACTGGGCAGGCCCAAATGGCAAAGGGGTGTAGGGAGATGAATTTCTCCCCTGAATCTCAGGATTATTCAGGCTAATCACAAGAACCCAGGAATGGTAAGAAGAAAAGACATCTTATAACTGGGAGCTGTTTGAGATAGGTAATGCACCACTCTTTCATAGAGTGTGTGTTAGTGGAAAGTTAGGGTTCTTTGGGGTTCATTGAGCCTTAATATTCAGGTCCATGATATAAACTTTCTGTGGACGTTTAGAGGACTTGAAAACTACATTTCCCATAATTCAATGGGCTTCCTGCCCTTATGTTGTGAAGTAAGACAATGTAAACAGAAGCTTAAATAGGGAGTTGGGATTGGTTCACTTTCTTTTGCACGAAGCAGCCAGGTGGGCAGAAAGTAATGGCGGGCGATTTGAATTAGATCTTAGCAGGCGCGTAGCCTTCTTAATTACCAATATGCCTTTAAATAAACTATTAATACTTTTAATATTCATCTATATCAATATTATTTGTAACAAGTGAGCCATGCATGCAATTCTACTTCCTATTTGGAAGAGTAACCTTCGTTCTCCTTCCCACTTGGGGTAAAACACTAGGGGCCACATGCTACCTCAGTCCCCTCCCCCAAGGCAGAAGCATGGAAACCTATCTGGGTTAGCCAAACTGGAGTAGGTAGGATGGGTGTGTTCCCCTGCTGAAAAACAGCATTTTTTTGGCTTAAAAACCCACATTGGGGGAGGGAGGGAAGGGATTTATACTTCACCCTGTGCAGAAAAAACAAAAGTGCTTCTAAATGGCTCTTGAACCATCGGGAAGTCAGGTGCAGACTGCAATAGCTCATGGACAGCAGAAATGGTGGAAACAGGCGGCTGTGATCACCTAGGGAGTTAGCAGCAGGAGACTGGATTGGCAGCTCAAGCAGATGGGTGGGAGAAATGACTTACCCCTTTTCTGCCAAGAGCCCCCAGCTAAGTCACTCAAACTAAAGCAGCCAGACAGGGGGGATGGACAGGAAAAATGTGGGGAAAAAACCTGGCAGGAGAGAAATGCAGCTTTGCAAAATTTATCTAGGCTATTTTTTTTTAAAAATTGAGAATTCTTTTTCCAACTTCAATGGTTGCCATCAATATAAAAATTAAAATTAATATACAATAACTTCAAATATTATATTTTATAAGATTTATTAATAACCACTAGAAGTAAAGGAATAAAAAGGTATTTATCTAACAAAATAAAAAACTCATGCCTATGGCTAATCTACCTGCTCAAAATGGCTGCATTCACAGCTGCCCTTACAGGAAGAGAAGAGGCCCAGACACGCAACTCCCCCCAATTTATCTCCTGTCTACATCAGCATGTAATGACAGGAAGTCAATAGGCTCCTGCGTAATGTAGTTCAAAAGTACAAGATTTCGAATTATACACTTATTTGGCTTTTACATTCTGCTTCTATTTCTTGATTTCTTTTTCATTGTCCCATGCCTGGGATAAATCTGCTTCACTAATGATTGAGAGATTCAAAATTAACTCAGAGCCTTCCATAGCTGCTAATTTTGCAGCAATATCTGCTCTGTGATTCCCTTTTGACACAAAATCCGTTCCACCTGTGTGTGCCAAGCAATGCACCATAGCTAAGCTTTCAGGCCATTGGAGAGCTATTGGGACTTGATTTATAATTTGAGGTTAAAAACCCTTGTTGCAACCAAAGAGCACCCACTACATGGCATATACCAAAAGTGTACTTTGAGTCTGTGTATATTGTAGCTTTTTTATCCCTTGCTATTAAACAGGTTTACTTTAATGCTATCATTCCTCTGCTTGAGCACTTAGATTAGATTGAAGTGATGCTGACCATAAAGTTTCAAATTCTGTCACTACAACTGCTCCTGTATATCTTATCCCATCTCTCATAAATGATGAACCATCAATGAATCTGCATTTTATAATGTAGTATCAAGTAAAATTTCCCTCAGTTTCTCTGACATTTGACATTTATGAAGTGGTTCTCCTGTTGTTGGTAGATCACAAAGTAGTATAGCTGGATTTAGTGTAGTGCAGCATTTCAACTAATTTCATAGCAAAGTAATTTCATATTGTGTAAGCCTTTGACCTGAAAATGCCTACATTCTATGTCTTATAATAAATTAATGCAGGCACATAATGCTTAGTGGACATCCTAACACTAAATCTGCAGCTTTTGTCACTAACAGAGCTGTAGCAGCAACTCCTCTCAGACATGGGGGTGCATCAGCAGTGACTGGATCTAATTGTGCAGAATAATAGGAAATTGATCACTGTAATGGTCCCAACACTTGTGTTAGCACTCTAGAAGCTACTCCTTTTCTCTCATGCACATGTAATGTGAATGGTTTCTTGTAATCAGGTATGCCTAGTGCTGGAGCTGACAAAATTGCTTGCTTTAACTTATTAAGTGCTGCTAAATGTTCTGCATTTAATTTTAGTGGTTCAGAGACTATATTCTTAGTTAATTCTATGAGAGGCTTGGTGATTTCTCCATAGCAGGGCATACAGTGTTTGCAAAAACCTGTGGTTCCCAAAACTGCTCTTAGTTGTTTCTTTTTTTTTTTTTAAACCCTTACCTTCTGTCTTGGAGCCAATACTATGTATTGGCTCCAAGGCAGAAGAGTGGTAAGGGTAGGCAATGCGGGTCAAGTGACTTGCCCAGGGTCACACAGCTGGGAAGTGTCTGAGGCCAGATTTGAACCTAGGACCTCCCATCTCTAGGCCTGGCTCTCAATCCACTGAGCTACCCAGCTGCCCCATCTTAGTTGTTTCTTAATTGTTGGGGCACTCAATTTTTGCATGTCTTCTATGCATTTCAGAGGGATGTAACATGCACCTTCTGCTAACACAAATCCTAAATACTCCGCTTTTGGGAGATACCACTGCACTTTTGACTTTGAAATCTTATGTCCTCTCTTGTGTAATTCTTTCAGAAGGTGTTTACTACCTTCCTGACATGCTTTAGCTTTGGGCAATGCCAAAATCAAGTCATCAACAAAATGAATTAATCTGCTATCCTCAAACTCAATATCTGCAAGATCTTGAGTTAAAATTTAGGAAAACAAGGTAGGGCTTTCTACATACCCTTGCGGCAACTGGCACCATGTATATGTGACCCTTTCCATGTAAATGCAAATAGTTTTTGGGAATCTTCAAGTATGGGTAATAAAAAGAATGCAGAACAGAGATCTACTACCATTTAGTACTTTGCATTGCTAGGAATTGATGAAATAATATTTCATAGACTGGAAATAACAGGATGTCATTTAATTATGTGATTGTTAATAGCTTTCAAATCTTGGACAAATCTATATACTGGCTTTCCATTCTCATTTAGTTAAGGTTTCTTAGTTGGCAAAATAGGTGTATTATATTCTGATTTTCAAGAGATTATTATCTTTTGTTTGATTAAAAAGTCTATCACTGGGGTAATTCCTTCTATGACTTCTTTTGCTAATAGATACTGTTGTATAGATGAAGCTGGCACTCCTCTGATTGTTATTTGGACTGGAACAGCTGATATTAACAAGCCCACATCAGTAGAAGATGTAGCCCAGAGAGCTTTTGGTATATCTGTAGGTATTTTGAAAATTTGATTTTTATCCACTTCTTGATTGTCTGTTATGTCACCATCTTGGGTACAAACTATTGTGGCTCTTAGTTTGCACAGCAGAATTTTCCCAGTAGATCCATAGGGGAATTAGGAATTAATAGAAATGAATGCCCCATAGATAAAGGTCCTATAGTCACCATTCTTGGTGAAAGCTTATGAACTTCAAAAGGAGTTCCCAAAATTCCAACCATATTCATTAAGCCCATTGAATTACAGTTCAAATCAGGTGCATTAATTAAAACCGATCTTGATGCCCCAGTATCCAAAAAACAATCATAAAGAGTATCGCCAACTTTTAATGTTATATTAGGTTCTATGCTGTTTGGGGGAGAATGAACTTGAATTATTGGTGTTATAATATCTGGATCTGAAAATTCAAATGTTTCAGCCTGTGATTCTATAGTTCTTTTTCCCCAGCTAAACCTTCACAATGGAGCATGCACCTTTTTGAGGAGTATTTGCATTTTGGCTCTTATTATTACATGGGCATGCACCATTTCTTATATAATTTAATAATTCATTTGCTTCATTTTGGCTATTGTGTCTATCATTTCCTCCATAATTCCCATTTCTAAAATTGTTGCCTCTGTTGTTGTAATTGTATTGTTGATGAATCTAAAATTATTTCTAAAGTTGTCCCCATTATTCCTAAATATTTGGTTCCAGCATGTGCAGTTAAGCATTGAATGCCCTCTTTTGCCACAGAGATAACATGTTGGTCCTTGATTATTAAATTGTCTTTGATTCCTAAATTCACATACTGGTGCCAACCCGAGTGGTCTCTCCTTTTTCAACTTTATCTAGTTTTCTTTTCAGGTTTTTTATCTCTCTTCTTAATTCTGCTAATTTGGTATTATCTTCATCTTTTTTCTCATGATGCCCTGTGTACACATACATAGCAACCCTTCTTAATTTGTCCATGTCCATTTCTTCCACTTAGAACAATTCATTTTAAAATAATTCCTGACTACAGTGCAGCAGTTTTTTTTTAACAAATTGGCACCTGAGATGCCTGATGTCCCTTTCTCTTAATATATCTAGGTCAATGTACTATTCCCCCAACTCAATTATTCTATCCATGAACTTAGATGGGTCCTGTCTTATCTCTTGTCTTACCTTTTCAAACTTATTCCATGTGCCTGGCCTGTCAGAATGCTGCCTCATAGCTGTCAACACTGCTTTTCTAGCCTGGACGAGTCTGTCATAATCTTTGTTCATATCCCATCTAAGATCCAAACGAGGCCAATGTACAGTCCCCCATTCCTCAGTTATCTTGTTGTTTTCCCTCTTTGTTAAAAGTTCATCCATTAAATATTCAAAGTCAAGCCATGTAGGATTACACTGTCTGCAAATAGATTCCATCTTTTTTGCAATCAGTTCCTCCTCAAAAGAGTACTGCACTTGAACCTTTCCATATCAGTGGGAGTGAAAGGTCTATGTTGCCTAATATTAATTCCTGGTCAGGATTGAATGTTGGTATTTCACGGAGTGGGAAAAAGCTAGTATTGTTGCCATTGTTTGGGTTTTGTGTAGTTGTTTTAGCAGTAGTGTTAGAATCAGTATTAGTGGCATTGAGAAGTTGAGCTATCAACTGCTTAGAAATTGTTTCATTGAATTGTCCTATAAACTCCTCTACATACAGTAGCCTCACTTCATTTTTTTTTATTATTATTTTTTTTTATTTTAAACCCTTAACTTCTGTGTATTGACTTATAGGTGGAAGAGTGGTAAGGGTAGGCAATGGGGGTCAAGTGACTTGCCCAGGGTCACACAGCTGGGAAGTGTCTGAGGCCGGAGTTGAACCTAGGACCTCTCATCTCTAGGCCTGTCTCTCAATCCACTGAGCTACCCAGCTGCCCCTCCTCACTTCATTTTGATCAGTTTCAGTTGCTTTTTTCTTTCTCTTGGCAATTTAGCTGAGTATGAGGCACCATTGCTAACCCTGCAGTAATCCTGTCAATAGAAAGAAGGTAAATATTGGTACTAATCTGAGTATGTCTAACACTGAGTTGTAATATTTCACTAACAGTTTCTGACACAGGCAGTTGCTGAGGTAAGATGACACCACCTTTTCTAGTACTAGAGCCATAGTTTCAAATACCATGGTTCCTTTTCTTGACTGCTAGTTTTAGAAGATTGTACATTCAAATCCTTTTTGGTTAAGGAGACAGAATGAACATTAAATACCTTTCTTATAACACCTTGGGGGAAAAAACAAAATTAAAAAACCTGAGGTGCACCATCCCATACATTCACACAGGATCTATGTGGATTGGCTCACACTTAGAGTACAGTGGTAGTAAGGCCATCTGGGGGCCAAGGTACGCCCACAGCCCTCTTGGAAGTTTTTCCCCTTCAGAGAGAACTTAAATTGCTACTCTTGGGCTCAGTATCACTAATAAAAGTTTCACTCAGCTTAACTTCCAGAGGCGGCTCCTTCTTGAGTCCATAGTTGGCTTTCTTCCCTGCTATGAGCTACTTTTTCCTTCATTTGACTTCCTTTACGTGTGTGTGTGTGTGTGTGTGTGTGTGTGTGTATGTAACTTTGCTGGGTATAACACCTCCCAGCCCTGCTACACCTGTAGTTCCAATTTACATGACTGACTGTGATAGGAAAAGAATAGAAAAATGCCCTCCCCACTTCCACTTTTTGCCGGTACAGATGAGAGGCCTGCTTCCACTAAGAAGTTTGAGCCTGGACTTTCCCACTGGAACTCTCTTTTAAATCTCCCTTCTCTCCATCCTTCAACTCCCAAACGAGGTGGTGGTGGTGACCCATTCAAAGAGGTTCCTATCTCAAATACTTTAAAACCTTTTGTTTATACATTAAATCACTGGGTGACTGCTTTTTGTAGTTATAATTGAGCTGAGAGATGGGCAAATTATAGTCTCCTTCACCTCTTACACCTGCAGATAAGAACCACTTAGCTTGTTGAAATCAGGATAAATACACATAAATATTAATCCAAATGTTCTCAACATTACTTTAAACCTGAAGCTAAGAGAGGTATCTTTTTAGTAATAATTTCATTATTAAAGCAAGATATTTTATTTCCCACCAACATCTCTTGCAGACCTCCAATTTTACCAATTAAGAAACCTGGGGAAAACATGCAAACAATTATGTACAAACAGGCTCTAAACAGGCTAAATCTGGACAATCAACAGAAGGAGGACGCTAGCATGAAGGAGGACAAGGAGACACTTTTTATTTTTTAAGTTTTTATTTTGAATATTTTCCCATAGTTAAATATTTCATGTTCTTTCTCTCTCCCCTGAACCCCCTAGCCCTCCTTAGCCGATGCACAATTCCACTGGGTTTTACATGTATAATTCATCAAGACCTAATTCCATATTATTGATAGTTGGACTAGAGTTGTCATTTAGTGTCTCCATCCCCAATAATATCCCCATCAGCCCATGTGTTCAAGCAGTTGTTTTTCTTCTGTATTTCTCCTCCCACAGTTCTTCCTCTGAATGTGGCTAGTTTTCTTTCTCATAAGTCCCTCAGCCTTGCTCTGGATCTGCTGCTAGTAGAGAAGTCTCTTATGTTTGATTGTACCACAGTGTTTCAGTCTCTGTGTATAATGTTCTCCTGATTCTGCAAGGAAACACTTTTTAGAGAAGGCAGGATTTTAGTTAGGACTAAACTAAAGTTTAGTTGTGACCAGGGAGAGGCCAAGAAACAGAGATGAGGAAGGAAGCATTCCAGTACTGGACAACAGCCAGCAAAAACTGGAGAAGAGTCAAGTGTAAGAAGACTTAGTAGGGAGTCAGGTTATAAAAGATTTTCAAAGACAAAGAGGAATTTGTATTTGTTCTAGAGATAAAAGGGCAAGGGAGGGCAGGTGCCATGATCTAACCTTTTAGGAATATTTTTTTTTTCTGCCCAGTAGAAAACATCTGAACTCTCATTTTCAAATCTTGGCATCCTAGTCTTCTCTCCTGTACCCTTCCCAGTCTCACTCTGTAAGGGTGAAAAAGGAGTTTTATGGATTCAATATATTAAAAGATGATTGCCAGAAGATTGAACTATTATCAATCCTCAATTAAGAATAATCTCAAATCAAAATTGACTTTTATGGAAGTTTATTTACATGAGAGAAGAGAGAGAGGAAGGAAGGAAATAAGAATCTATCCCACTAATTAATCCAGGTAGATCTTAACCCTCAGCCGAGGGTTAAAGGGCCTGAGGCCTGGAGGAAAATAAAGCAAACTTCATTCACAGAGTCTATAGAAGAAAGTTCTTAATAGAAGTTCAAGAAGATTCAGTCTTGGTCATGAACCAGCAAAGCTCCCTCAGGTTGCCTTCCACTGAAGACCCCAGCTGACTGAGGACCTTCTCCTTTTAAAGGGGTCATTTATGGGTCACTTCCTGTGCCTCCCTCCTAATTTGCATGTCCAATCACAATAGACTATTCTCATAGTACTGCCTAGGGGGCAGTCAGTTGATTCTGATTCGTCACCCACTCTAGTACACGTGGGTTATAGACCTCCCAGAATTAGAGGTGTTCTCACCTTTGGTGATTAAATCTAAAGATGGGCAGTGTAGACTTAATCTAATTATCACAACCCCAGGGTAAAGATGAGCCCCTACCATCCTAAAGCTAGAACAGTCTTAGCTGTTGAGGATTGGGTAGAGCTCAGAGACCTTGCCCTTATAAGAGAAGGGGACTTGTGCATGGTCAAGTGAAACTAATTCCTGCATTGTCCATGTACAAAATATATTTCTTATTCATATTGAAATCTTCAGCTCTGTCAGAAGGTGGATAGGCAGAAATCTGTTAGTCCTCTGGATTCATGGTTGGTTTTTGCTGATTAGTTATTTGAAATCTCAAATTTGTCTTTACCATGTTGTTATTTTATGTTATTCTCATGGTTCTTTTGCTCACTTCACTCTATCAGTTCATAGAAGTCTTCTTGCGTTTTTAAAAAAAAACATCCTTAGGGGCAGCTGGGTAGCTCAGTGGAGTGAGAGTCAGGCCTAGAGACAGGAGGTCCTAGGTTAAAACCCAGCCTCAGCCACTTCCCAGCTGTGTGACCCTGGGCAAGTCACTTGACCCCCATTGCCCACCCTTACCAATCTTCCACCTATGAGACAATACACTGAAGTACAAGGGTTAAAAAAAAACAAAACAAAAACAAACAAAAAAAAAACATCCTTTTGATTTTTTCTTACAAATTACAGTATATGTGAACCAGCAGTTCTCAGATGAAGAAATAAAAACCATCTATAGTTATATGAAAAAATATAACAAAAAACAAAAATGATAAATGCAGGAGGGAATGTGGGAAAACTGGAACACTGTTGGTAGAGCTGGGAACTGATACAACTATTCTGGAGAGCAATCTGGAACCACTACTAAAGGGCCATAAAACTGCATATCCTTTGACCCAGCAATATCTCTAATTGATCTGTATCCCAAAGAGGTAAAAAAATAGGAGGAAAGGACCTACATGTACAAAATATTTATAGCAGCTCTTTTTGTGGTGGCAAAAAATTGGAAACTGAGGGGATGCCCATCACTTGAGGAATAGCTGAACAAGTTGTGGTATATGGTTTTAATAAATAGAAATACTGATGATTTATGTGGATTTATTTTGTATCTTCCAATTTTACTAAAGTTTTTAATTATTTCAACTATCATATCATCTACAAAAGTGATAATTTAGTTTCCTTATTGCCTACTTTAATTCCTTTAATGTCTTTTTCTTATTGCTAAAGCTAGCATTTCTAACACAATATTAAATAATAGTGGTGATGATGGGCATCCTTGCTTCACTCCTGATCTTATTGGGAAGGCTTCTAACTTATCCCAATGCAGATGATACTTGTGGTATATGGTTGTAATATTGTGCCATAAGAAATGATAAACAGGATAATTTCAGAAAAAAGCTTAGAAAGACTTGTATGAAGTGATGCAAAATGAAGTGAGCAGAACCAGAACATTGTATACAGTAACAGAAATATTGTACAAAGATCAACTATGAAAGACTAAATTATAATCAGCAATGCAAGGATCCAAGACAACCCCAAGGGGCTGATGATGAAAAATGTTATCTTTAGCATAGTATATAGCACTGATAAGGAATTGTCATGAATGCAGATCAGACTATCATACCATTTCTCACTTTATTGCCTTCTTTAGTTTTTTTCTTGCATGTATGATATGTCTTCTTTCACAACATGAGGAATATGGAAATTTGTATTGTCGGACGACACTGGAATAACCTTTATCAGACTGGGGAAATAGAAGGGGAGAGAGAATTTGGATTTCAAAAAGTCAGAAAACAATTTAAAAAACTGTTTTTATGTGAAATTAAAAAAATAAAAGGAATAAATAGAATATGGCATATGAATGTAATGGAATACAATAATTTCTTCAGCCATTCCTCAATTGAGGGGACATTAGTTTCCAAATCTTTGCTATTACAGAAAGAGCTGCTCTGATTATTTTTTATTTTGAAGTAGTTAGATAACTCAGTAGATAGAGGTCTCATCCTGGAGTCAAGAAGACCTGAGTTCAAATATGGCCTCAGTCACTTACCTATTGTCTAGCTCTTAACTGCCATGGAACCAATATACAGTATTGATTCTAAAATAAAAGGTAGGAATTGTAAAAAAAGGAAAAAAAATAGCTCCAAGTGACAATACTAGAGACTGTTGATGTAAAGGTACCTTGCACATAATTGCTATATATTTATTTATGCACCTGCTAATTACTTCTTGTTTTGAACTAGAAGAATGGTCACTGACACAATTTGGACTTTTTGCAGCGTTAGAAGTATTATACTACCAGCTGAATGCAAATTTCCAGAATTAGGTGAGCCATCATTTCCTAAACATTCCTTTAGACCAGTGGTTCCCAAACTTTTTTGGCCTACCGTCCCCTTTCCAGAAAAAAAAATATTTCTTAGCCTCCTGGAAATTAATTTTTTAAAATTTTAATAGCAATTAATAGGAAAGATAAATGCATCTGTGGCCATCACCGCCTTCCTGGATCGCTGCAGCACCCACCAGGGGGCGGTAGCACCCACTTTGGCAATCACTGCTTTAGACTTTTCTAAAAGGGAGATAAGCCCCTGAGGCCCATACAGGTTGATTCTGGATAGGAATAATGTCCTGGAGAGTGCTTGTCCTCAATGTACTCTATGTTCTAGTATGAGTAAGGTGCACATCCATCCTTTAAACATTCCTTTAAACATGGGTGCTACAGCTCTCCTCCCTCTAGACAACCTCTGCCCCATCGCTTTGGGCAACCCTTCAATCCTGGCACATGTGTATAGGCTGGATTTTTTTACTTGCATACATAGTATATCTCCCCAGTACAATGAAAACTCCTTGAGGACAGAGGTTGTCTCATTTTATACTTTTCTCCCCAGTGTCCAATACTTATTAGTACCTGCGAAATATATGCTGGTTGCTTGGTGGTGGTATAATCCAGACCAACTAGTTGAACCAGAGAGACTGGAGCTAAAATCTCTCCCCCAAAACCCCTAGCATCAGCCAGGGCTGTTGTGAGTCATGAAACTGTGAAGCTGATCTTGAGCAGTTTCAGTTATCTTTGCCCCCAGGTGGATTGATCTGTCCTGTGGGCTTTTGGGGCAAGGAAGATTTAATGATTTAATGTTAGTTCTCACTGTTTGGTGGTGAGTTTAACACCTTAAGGAAGTTGTTGCCCCTTTCCTTTAACCTTTTTGCTAGTAGTGTTTATCTGATTTTATTTTCCTGTGAACTCTTGGGTACTGTTTTAACCTGGGGGTAATTAAACATACTTTAATTAAAGGGATTATTTATTAGAATCTTTAGGCTCAATGTGATCTTTTGCATCAGACATGCAACCACCACCAGGACAGATGAATTGCTGTATTTATACTCCTGACAGTCTAATAACCTTATCCAAAAAAAAAAAGAAAATGAGGTTAGTGTGGTGTATCTTGTTCTTAATGGAGCCATGTTATCATTGATTTCTTTTCTAGATGTACATTGGTTATACCTTTAATAATATGTTCTATAAGGACTCAAAGTTGAACCGTCATGTCTATAGTTTGTAGATACCACTCGTGTGTTTTTAAAAATTGGGGCAATTACCCTTCTCCAGTTTCTCCTGTTTTCCACAGTCCCTGAAAGATCCCTGGTAGAGGCTCAGCAATCATATCTTCCAAGACCCTGAGATATACTTAATCTTGGTCTGCTGACAAAGTCACCCAAGGAGACCAGGTGCTCTTCTGTTTTCTCTACTTATCTTGTGTTTAAACTCTGTATCAACCATTTTTGTTATGTCCTTTCAAGTCCAAAGACCATTCCCCTTGTCTGAGAAAACAAGCAAAATAAGAGTTGAGTAATTCTACCTTTTCTCTGTCATCTATTATCATTGTTCCATCCACCTTTACCCCTTCTTTTATCCTTTTCTTTTCCTCAACATGTCATCCCCAGGCCAGTGGCAACTGAGAAACCCTTATAGAATTGCTTTGAACAATGATACCGCTTTCCACATAAGATCCTATGGTCAGAGTATGCTTAATTATTAATTGTGATAATAGCTAGCATTTACTAAACTCAATATGATACTAAATGTTTTAGTTTTAATTTCTTCTTAGGGAAAAGGGTCAGGAAGCACTAAATATTTTTTAAACCTTGCTTACATGTGTTTTGGGGGGATTACCCTACCCTTAATGAAGGGAAGTGTCTTCAGTAACAAAGCAGGGGAAAAGTTCTGGTCAGGCAGGTTGGGCTCTTGGGTGGCCTTGTGTCCACATGCAGAAATTGCTGCAAGTGGCATGAAAAAGAAAGAGAATACAGGGGAAGAACCTGGGAAACAAAAAGTAAGAGATGAGATGTGGAAAGACGATCATTCTCAGCATCTGCAGAATTTTCTGATGTTATTTAGGGAATATGAAATGGATTCAATCTGAGTAGAAATGAAAGGGAGAGAAATGAGTGGAATAACATGCCCATGAGTGTCCTTGAACCCAGCAGTTCTAATGAAGCGGAAGCATAGAGCTCCTTAGAATGGAGCGAAGACATTTCAGGGAGGTTTAACTTGCTGCCCCTCCATGTCCTTCCTTCAGATGCCCAGAGAATTCCATGAGGTATACAGAATTGAATCTTAAGTCTTTTACTACTGGGACTGTGAGTTTTAAGATAACTCCGTCCATCTCCCAGGAATGGTGGTGGCAATAATGGGAAATTAGCTATGTTAAAAGGGCTGGTCTGCAGGAGGAAAGGGCAAAGATACCTAATGATAAAACAGGAGGCATGCCTTAGATAAGTGTTCTTATCTGTTATCCTTCTTTCTCCAGCACTAGCCAGAAGAATAGGAGAAGGGAATGATCACCACCATGCTTTCAGTTCATCTGTAGAGTGTTGGTGTTTGATCTTCAAAGCTCCTTCCAGTTCTAACATTCTTTGCATTCACAATGTAAAGTCCCTTTAAGTTCTGGCCATCTATATTATCTTCTAAGGACTCTCCCAGGCTTGACAGTCTTATGTTTTATTTTCCAAGATTCCTTACAGTTCTGACATAGGTCATAATCCTCTGATCTGTTCTTCACTCTAATTTCCACTTATCTTTTGTCACTGGGTCCACAGAACTTTCTCTTGAAGCTTCAGCCCCACTACTTGCCTTTGGGACAAAAACCTCTCCACTTAAGCAGGGAAGATAAGAGCTGCTGGGGCTCCCATGCTCAACTTGCTAATGGTTCTACTAGTTCTTATTCCCCAGGGGCCTGGCAATCCAATCCAGAAACTGGGCTTTTGTCCTACTCTCACTCCATGCCCCAATACCATGTCTAGTATCACATTTTCCCTCAGTCAGTGATGCCAAGAGACAATCTCTTTCTCCTAAGTCTTTCCAGAGACTCTTGCCAGATCTCCCCAATCCCTCCCTGTTGTCTGCTTCTGAGATCCCCTCTGGTGATTTGCTCAGGCCTTGTGGACTGACTAGTCCAGACTATCCCACCACTGACCAAACTCCTAATGACACTCTATATGCTAGTGCCTCCTTGTGGGCTCCAGCAGGGATGGGAGAAGATGTGGTCACCAGGAGCCAGGGCTCTGTATCCAACAGAGGACAAGGACCATCACTCAGCTGAAAAATTGTTGGATTGGAAACTCGTTGATCTTCCTCGGCACCCAGCACTGTCTCAAACATTATAGGCCTTCCATAAATATCTGCTGAATGGAATTAGGCTGAATAGTCTGTCTCAGGGTCCATTTCCTCTCTTCTAGCCTCTTGAGTATGTGGTGAGTGACTGGCTTTGTAAATGCTATATATAGAGACAGGGTTGTAGTGGGTAGAATGCTGGGCTTGAAGTCAGGGAGAACTGAGTTTAAATCCTAGATCTGATATGAACTATATGGGAAAGTTCTCTCCTCAATGAAATGGAATTAATACTACCTCTCTCATAACATTATAAGATTAGATGAGATGTCAAGTGCTTTGCACACTTGAAGGAGCCATATATAAGTGCTATTATTATTATATAAATTTCAGGTCAAAACATTAGGGTGGTAAATGATGTCATGCTTGCCTATTCACTTTTACCTAGTTTTTATTTATTTCATGTCTTACAACGAGCTTGAAATATAATAGCCCTGTAAAATAGATTTGTGCTATGGAGTGGGATACTGATAGCTTAGAGGTGTGTACCTCCCTCCATGAATTCCATGACTGGAGTCTAATCCCAGATAAATCTATGGACAGAGAGGAAGACTTAAAAAGGATATACTTTGGATACTATTCCCCCTTTCACTCCTTAGGTTTGCAAAACACTGCAAGAGAAGGGAAAATATATAAACTTCTTTCTGGGAATCTATGACAATAGGAAACAATGGCCACTGAAGCCACTGAAGAGTCATTTGTAGACCTCCCTCCTGTCTTATTCCCTTCCCGTCAGTGCCCCAGCTTTGGCCAACTTGTATTTTCTTGTGTTAATTGTCAAAAATGTGAACTCTGTAGCACCCTTCTAGCAACATTTTTCTCTTATTAGCACCCAAAATGGTCATTCTACTAGTCAGGTGAATCGATCTCATTTTCTGATTATTTTACACCTTTGTTCATGCTATAGGCTGAACCTTTCTGTTTATTTTCAAGTACTAACTCCTGGGTAAGGCCCCACCTCACTAATTCTGTTCTTGTCCTAATGACGTTTTTATTCCATGTCCCTTTATGAACATCGGGAGGGGAGGGAAGGAGGGAAGAGTTGGTAGGTCTCTTCTAAGAAGCCAGAGAATGTTGAGAACTAGGAAAGAAATTGTAAGTTATCTAGCCCAACACCCTAAAGAGAAGTGAGGTGACTTTTGCAGCACAGTCTTAGGACTGTGGGACTCCATTCCACCATCTCCACTACTTATTCATGCCCTGCACCCCTCCAACCTCCCCATCCCAAGCCTAACCTGTCCCTTTCACTGTGCCCTTTAGAATTTCTGCTCCATAGGCAACAAACTTGCTTTTATCTTGTCTTTTCCTTCCCATTCTTTCCATCTTGTGCCTATAACCGAGACCCAGCTACCCCTGATAACACAGCTTTGCTGACCCCTTTCCAATACTAGCTGGATTTTCACTTTTCCTCCTCAGCTCAGTGTTCAAAGTCAGGGAATTGGAATACTTCTCTTTATTGTCCCTTTCAGTTTTCTCTCCATGGCTGTACAGTCCTCATCTTCCACTCAGTCAAAATTGTGATAGTTGCTTATAGATCTCCAGGACACTCGCTCCATCTCCCACCCTCACATAAGGGGACTTCATCATACATATTGATACTCCCTCAAACACCCTTACCTCCCAGTTCCTCGACCTACTCACTCCCCATGACCTCAGGCATACATACCAAATCCTACTGTGCCCCTACAATGTTCTTGACCCCTCAGTTCTCTCCCAGGCCATCAATCCACATTGGCCACACATTCTTCCTTTTTATTTTGATCCCTTGTAAACCAGTTCAATTCTATACTGTCCTCGAATCCCTGACCCCCTTATATTGCCAATTGTGCCCTGAGGAACTTGGATCACTTCCACCATTCAGCTGCCTTTGCCCCTATACACTGGGCAAAGGTGGAGAAAATCACGCAGCTGTTCTGACTGGACCCATGACAAATTTGTTATATAACCTGGGGCCTCAGTTCCCTGTAAGGAAATTCTTCTACACTTCCCCCCTCCCCCCAATTATCCACTTTGCAGAAACCCTTCCAAATCTTCCAATGGCTCCCCTCCCTCCACTCTCTCAGCTGAGAACCTTGCCTCATATTTTACTGAAAAAAATGGAGGCCATTCACCATGAGCTCCTTCTCCTTTCCTCATCTTGTATTACTCAGATGCCTTCTGCCACTATTTCCTACTTCATTGCTGTCTCATTGGATGAGACTGTCCTAGTCTTCACCAAGGCTAACTCCTCTACTTGCAAAATCAATTCTATTTTGTTTTATCTTCCCCAGCAGATTTCCCCTTCTATCATGCCCTCTATCACTTATCTTCAAGCTCTCCCTGTCTACTGACTCCTCTACTGCCTATGAACATGTCTATGTCTCCCCCATCCTCAAAAAAACCTCTTGATCCTTCCATTTCCACTGCTGTCCTATATCATTTAGTTTTTTTTGTAACTAAATTTGAGGCCATTTACAATAGGTGTCTCCACTTACTTTCTTCTCTATAATCTGGCTTATGTCATCATTCAACCAAAACCCTTCTCTCCAAGTTACTAATGATTTCTTCATTGCAAAATTGGCCTTCTCTCAACCCTCATTTTTCTTGTAGGTTGAGAGAAGGAAAGGAGGGGAAAGGCCTGGGAGAGAACTGAGTGGGTCAAAGGATTGGGGGTCATGGGAGACAAGAGTAGTTTGGTATGGGAAATCTTTATTCCTTCAACTTTCTGACACTGTTGATTACCTTCTCCTTGATACTCTTCTCCTCCCTAGGTTTTTGGAACACTGTTCACTCCTCATTTTCCTATCTCACCCCTCCTTCGCAGTTCCTTTGCTGGATCTTCAGGTCACATCCACTAATAGTGGATTCTCTTTTCACTCAGTGCTCCTTTTGGTGATTTCATTAGCTTCCATAAATTTAATTACGATCTTTATGCAGATGACTCCCCAAATCTACCTATCCAGGCCTAACCTCACTGCTGACCACCAATCTCACATCTCCAACTGCCTTTCAGACATCCAGTGGACTGTCTCAACCTGTCCCAAGTGGAATTCATAGTCTTTGTCCCTGAAAGCTCTTTCCAAACTTCCCTATTAATGTTAATCAACCTTCCACTTTTGCAGTCTAGGCATCACCCTTGACTTACTATCTCTTCCCTCCCAGTCCAATATCTTGACGTGGCCTGACTTGAAGTTTACTTTTGTCTCTCAAATGTGTCACTGCCACCATATGGCTATTGCAATAGTCTACTGGTGGGACTGTTTCAGTTCTGTCCACTCTTAATTCATCACTTTATTCAGCCAACCAGGAATTTTCCTACATATCACTTCCTCATTTAATATGAACTATGATCTCTAGGATCAGACACGAAATCCTGTTTGGTATTCAAAGCCCTTTATATCCTACCCTCTTCCTCAGCCATTTTCTTCAGGCCAATAGAATTAGAATTCCTGGAAGACACTATTTCTCAGCTCCAGGTGATTTCACTGACTGTCCCCCAGGTATACTTTCCCTTCCCTCCAACCCTCCACCTCCCATAAGTCTCAGCTAAAATCCCTTTTAGAGAAAACCTTTCCCAATACCTCATAATTCTAGTATCTTTGTCCAATACCTAACTTGTTTGTATATATTCGTTTCCATGTTGTCTCTTCCATTTAGATTGTAAACACTCAGAAGACAGACTGTCTTTTTGTATCTCCAATATTTGGCACAGAGCCTGGCATGCAGTGGACCTTAGTAAATGTTTCCTGGCAGGTTGCCTTCCATGGATTTCTAAGCTGATCACCTTCTTTCCTGGGCAGAGATCAGAGACTCACAGAGAAGGGGGGAGAGAGAGAGAGAAAACAGACGGAGCAGCCAAGCCAGAGATCCCATGTGGTTTAATATCAGGAGGGCAGCGGGGAGGGGAACAGGACAATCTCAAGAGAAACACTTTCACCAAGTGGGTGTAAGAATGAAACAGGATCCAGACATGATTCTTTAAACTGACAATTCCATTGAAATTTTCAAAATTCAAGCAGCAGTTTGAATTAAATGTACTTCTTTTAAAAAAACAACAAAAGTCAAAAAACAGAAACAAAAAAAGTGCCCCAGCCACGATCCACAGAGGGGGCGGTGCTAGCAGCCAGGTACAGGCTCAGAACCAGCCTCCAAGGAGGGCGCCCCCCCCTGCCAGCTCAATGGCCTGACAGAGGAAATACAAAGGGGACCCCTATGGGGGAGGTGGTAGGATCCTGGCTCCTGTCCCAATAGCCTCTGTATCATAAGTGCAGCTGGGAATCACTTGTCCGGTCCCCTGCAGGCCCATGTAGCCCACCAGCATGTAGTGCCAAGGAGAGTCTTGCTGGATCCCGGGGGATAAAATGTCTCTTTTCCTCCTCCTCTTTGAGAATCAAGTCCTCACGTAGGCTCTCCCCCTGTGGCTGATTTTCCAGTGAAGCTCACTCCTTTGCTTCTGAAGCCACACCAGGCTGGCAATTCCTCTGGTGGGGTTCCCCCCCCCAAACCCTTTTCTCTCTGTTCTTTCAAGCTGCCCCAGAAAAGGGCAAGAGGAACAGGGTGGTCAGGCCACACTCCCACCCCTGTTCTCTCCACTTCCTGAAGATGAGACAAAGCTTACTTCTTTACTATCATGTTGAGATGGGCAATAGTAAGAGCAAAATGAAGATGTTCCAGACAAAACAAAACATGGAAAGGAACAACCAGAGAATTCTGGATTAAAAAAAAAATCTGCCAAGGGGGTATTTCTTCCCTTTTCACAAATAATGAAGACCCTGGACCATTTTTTTTTCTGATGATGCAATAAATACAAAGTTTCAAATGAAAACACAACAAAAAAATAAAAACACCACATGGTTATGAAAAAGGTTCAGCCCCATCCATCTTCTTGCTGGCCATTGGCTGATTCTTCATGGATCAAAACCAGAAATCTCCAAATCAGCCTGACCTTGGCATCCCAGTCTCGGTTCCTGGTTAGTTGCAAATGGCCTTTAGCTCTTGCTCAGAGAGCATGAGAAGGGATGATCATAGCTGATAATAACTTTGAATAAACTCTACTCCTACCTGTGGGCAGGGGGAGGGGTATGTGTGTGTGTGCCAAAAATGCCAGATGGGGGTGGTATGGGTACCAGCTGGAGCAGGTGGAGGGCAGGAGGATGGGATACCACAAGAAGGACTTCCTTCAGACCCAGCTTGGATGCAGAATTGTATTTTCGAGGTGTCTCCTTAGGGTGGGAGGTGGAGAATGGTGTGAGCTGGGAGAAGAGGAGGTATGGGAAGGAATGTTTTAATGACAAGAAAAGTCATCATAATTCCATCTCCTGCCAGAGACAGGAGATGCAGCTGTGGCTGTGGCTGTGGGAAGGAACCGACAAATGGGGAAGACCTAGCCCTCCCGTACACTGACTCTAGGCTCTGCTAGTGAACTGTGGATGATGCCAATGATGGATTCCAGGCCGCTGCCCTCCAACAATGTACGGTGGTCACCTTCGATGACATGGACAGACACCTTCCCATCACAGACCTAGAAGAAAAAGTCTAATGAATTGGTTAAGCCTTCAACAGCTTGCCACCTCTTTACCCCTAGCTCCCTCTAGAGGTCAACCCAATTGTTTCTTTGCAACCTCCTTTTTCACTGCAGGGACAGAAAGGGGAAATAGAGGACACAATGACCTAGGAGGGCCAGTCAAAGATACTCTCCCCACCCTCCCACGCCATGTGAGGAGACAACCCAGGGGCTTGCAGCCTTGGCCTCTTGGCTTCCAGATCAGCAATCTCTCCACATGGCACTGCTGCATGCTATTTGGGGAGAAGCTCTATGGAAACCAGTGCCTTGTGGGATTCTAGGAGCCCCAGAGAGTGGCACTGCAGCAGACAGATGAGGGACAAATCTCCATGTTTTGGTGCTGGGTCGGGCAGACCCCAGTTTATGGGTTCTACTTTCCCTGGGTGAAGGGTTTGCCATGTATACCCCAGGTGCAGAGGAGACCTCGAGCTAAGATTTGAGAAGAGCACAGCCCTGAATGGCACATGTAATACCTCACCTCAGACAGGTTGTAGTCCTTGCTCAGGCCCTCGCCATACTCGCTGCTAGTCTTGGCTCGTAACAAGGTCACGTTGCCGTGATACTTGATTTTGGGTATGTATTGCTCTGCGGCCCTCAGCTTGTGATAGAAGGAAAACGCAGCAAAGCTGAGCTCTGCTCGGCTGATATGCCTGTGGTTCTGGGTGATCAGGTCCACGGTGGCAGAGACCCGGGCTTCTAGGTCTTTCAGGGGCAGGAGCACCTCTAGCACCTGCAAGGAAGGGGAAGGGAGGCCAATGAGATCTTGTCTGCTGCTCTGCAAACATAGGCATCTCTTTCTTTAACTTAAAAGTTGGCAGGAAATAGCACAACCAGAAGGAACCTCGGAGATCTGACTATTTCATTTAAGAGACGTGGAAGAGACCCAGGAAAGCAAGCTGACACTCATGTCACAATGACTGGCCAGGTGTGGATGGAAGCCAGGCGTGTGGCCTCTTGGGCTCGGCTTTCCCTCCAAATGTTGGAACAGGATGGGCAGGCTACACCAACTCCACTGAGCTCAGGCCCTGGGATGGGGGCTGGGGTGGGACACAAGAATGAACAAGAAAGCAGGTTGAGGGATCTGAAGGAAAGGTATACTCCTCACAGGAGGAGGCATCTGAAGGAAAGGTATACTTCCCAGGAGCAGAGATGGGGGAGGAGGGAGATTCTAGATGGTTAAGAGTAGTGTAAGTAAGGGGAACAGCCTGGATCTGATTTCTTTGGCATAGGAAATTCTCTCAATTGATGCAGGCTGGCAACTTCCCTGTAGCTTAGTGTTTTAAAATTTAAATTCTTACTTTGTCTTAGTAACAACTCTAAGACAGAAGGGCAAGGCAAATGGGCTTACATGGCTTTCCTAGGAAGTGTCTGAGGCCAGAATTGAACCCAGGACCTTCCAACTTTAGGCCTGGTGCTCTATCTGCTATGTTGCCTAGCTGCTGCAACTTAATAAGTTTTTTTTTTTTTATTGAAAAAAAAAATTTTTTTTTTTAAACCTTAACTTCTGTTATTGGCTCCTAGGTGGAAGAGTGTTAAGGGTGGGCAATGGGGGTCAAGTGACTTGCCCAGGGTCACACAGCTGGGAAGTGTGTGAGGCCGGATTTGAACCTAGGACCTTCCGTCTCTAGGCCTGACTCTCAATCTACTGAGCTACCTAGCTGCTCCCCCAACTTATAGTTTTAAGAGTTGTCTAGAGCACTGACAGGTGCTTGTCCAGGGTCTTAGGAGTATGTGGAATATGAACCTGGGTCTTCTTGGCTTCAAGGCCAGCTTTCTCACCACCAAGCTCTACTATTTCTTATAACAAGCAAAGAAAATACAATTGAGGGAGGAGAGATGAATTAAAGGAATAGTCTGTCCAGTCTGACAGAAACTCGAGGATGTCTAAAGGAAAAGTGGGAGATAAGGCTGGAAAGCACCTAGCAGAGGGCATACCAGGCAAATGAGGAGGGAGAGATGAAAAGAGTTAAGAAGGAAGACAAGGAAGAAGGGAAGGAAGAAGAGGGAAGGAAAGGATAGAGGAAAGACAAGAAAGAAGGTGACAGTGGTGCCTGGTGTGGGGATCCAAGGGAGGGAGCCAAAGGAAATGACCTTGTTGTATTCAGTGTCTGTGAACTGCTGGACAAAGGCACACATTGCTTCTGTCTCTGCTTCTGCTTCACAGCCTGGGGTCAGCTTGGCTCGGTAGCTCTGGAAGGGAGAGGTGAGAGTTATGGAGGCTGACTCTGGCCAGAGCCACCTGGCACAGGGCATTGTATCACCACTCTATGATCAGTGTTCCCGGGAGGAAGGCAGGGCAAGTAGTCTTAACCTTATTTTCTAGGGGAGAGAGTTGAGGTTCGGAGGTTTACTGGATTTACCTATGAGGATGAGGCTAGTCAAGGCCAGGGCTGGAACTCTGAAACTCAGGTACAACAATTATTTCCCTTTCTGCCATGCTTCCTGCCCCATGCTAGGGTAGAGGAATCCTACTTTGGCACCTCCTCATGGTGAGTTGTGGCAATCACTGCTAGCTAAGTGGCCAGAGCCCAAGCTTTGGCAAAGCCTTGTGCTGTGGCTTGAGGCACTGGCTAAGTTGGTGGTGGGTGCCCTACTAGAGGGTCATCTCCTAGCCATGGCCACTCATAAAACTATCCAATGAGGTGTGGAAGAGTTGCAAATGGTGTTGGCGAAAGTAGCCCCCAAACCTTTGAAAATAGCTCTCCTGAAGTTCTATGGGGCAGAGAGAAAATTTCTTATTGCTACCCTGACAGTTACTGAATTGTTTAGGGCTTTGGTTTGGTTCTTTGGCAGGGCATCTACTTGTCTGAATCTAGGCTGCCTTGGAGGCTGGTCTCTGGAAATCCCCCTACTCTTCTGGAGATATGTCCCATTGTCCTTACTTGTGTGTAGGCTAAAACGTAGGCGTGTGAGCCGTCAAACAGGAAAAGGCTGTTGTTTGAATGGGATGGGATTTGCTGGGCTTGCAGCTGAGAACACATTTCAAAGGCCACACAAGCCCCATAGGAATAGCCAGCAATGCGGTATGGCCCCTCAGGCTGGACCTGCTTGATACAGTCAATATAGTAGGAAGCCAGGCTCTGGATGCTGTCCAGGGGAGCAGCTAGAAAAAGGGAGGCAGAAAAACATCAAGTAAGTCAATTTAGGTCGGATACCAGGAAAGTCTTCCTGACATTTCTGAGGTTATGGGGGCCCAAGACAGTTGTAGGGCTTATAAGTGTACTTAATAGAAAAGCCCTGCTATTAATTAGCCCGACCACCAGGAAGCAGTACATTACATCCTCCACTGTTGCAGGGGAGCCAGACCAGGAGGAAGGCTGCTGAGGGGTTACCTTTGGTGCACTGCAGACCATACGTAGGGATGCTGAGTTTGGCAGCTAGGTTGTGGAACACAGTGATTGAACCCTCAATGGGGTGGACCAGGAAGAGAGGCCGCTCTGTGCTCTGCACAGCATTGAGCAGAGTGATCGTTGGCCCCTCAGGGTTTACCAGCAGGTTCCCCAGATTCAGTTTGGCTTCTCGGACAGGGCTGCTTTCTTTGGTTGGAGGAGACTTCAGTTCTTGAAAAGGAGAAAGGACAGACACCTTGTTACACAGCCCAGCCTAAGTTCTCTTTACCACCCATGTGATCTTTGTCAGGCCATGCAAAATTCATTTCCCCTTTGCAAAGTGAGGAGCTCTAAAGATTCCTTCTGCTACTAAATCTTAGGATGTCTGGAGGATAGAGCGTCTCATTGAATTTATCTCCTCAGCAATAGTTAAACTAGTGACCCTGAGATTCTCAGCCCAGTTGATATAGAGAATGAGGCCTGAACAAGAAGCCTTGGTTCCAACCCTCATATGTCCATCTCCCTAGGAGGGCTGGCTTTCCTGACTAGTTTCTGGCCAGTCCCCAAGCAGCCATCCATCCATCATCTCTTCATCAATTAACAAATATTTATTAAGTGCCTATGTACCAGGTATTGTGCTAGAAACTGAGGATACCATTTCAAAAATGAAATAAGTTTTTGCTCTCAAGGAGCTTATATTCTATTGGCAAAGTAAATATACAAACAAAGTAAATAGACGCCTGTGTGGAGGTGAGTCAGGAAAGAGTTCATGTAGAAAATGGTACTTAAGCTGAATGTTCTATGGAGCTAGTTGGCCTTAATTTTTGAGATGTTTTCTCCCCATCTGGCCCTTTGTGGAAACATACACAAACCTCACTCAGCATTAGGGGCAGTCTGCAGCACTGGAACAATAAATTAATAATTGAATCACATAAGAATTGAGTCAATATTAACACCATTCAGAAACAAAGGAGCTGGGGAAATGATTGTCATCTCGGAACTGCTCTTCTAGAGACTCAAGAAGTTCTCCTTCCTTGAAAATCTGCAAGTTCCTTCCTGGGTCCTGGCCCTCTGATGGTCCCGGAACCCCCAAGCCCATACCTCCCTTTTCTCCTTGACTCACCTTCTCCTGTTCCAGGCTGGGCTGAGAGCTCTTGTAGCTTTTTGATGGTGAGCTGCCGGATCTCCCTCATGGCCATGACTATGTCATATTCCCGCTCCAGGGTCTGCCTTACCTCCACCCCCATCAGGGAATCCAGGCCCAGATCAGCCAAGGTACTATCTGGGTTCAATGTGCTTACATCTCGGATGCCTGGAGGAAAGACACTTCCATATTAATTGGTGGGAGTGAGGAGTAGAGGACACTCTCAGGGCTGGGGAGACCAGGCAAGAGCCTACTTGTGCTGCTCTAGAAGATAAAGGGAACAAAGGCAAGATACTTCCTCATACAGGGTTGGGACATAGCATGTGTGGGTTAGAGTAAATGTACTGAGCTTGCTATCTTAAAGAGATTGTATATGTTGGCATAAATGGGATTCAGGAAGTTAGGGAGCTAAAAAGATGCTGCCTGTAGAGTCACCATATCTTCTGAGACGATGCCCAGGTGGAACATTTAACTGGACAGACCTGACTAGATAGGCCCTTAGGATGAGGGCCATTAGACAAGGCCCATGACTCACCTAGGATGTGTGCCACTGCTTTCAACAGATCCTTTTGGCCATCTCCATTGCTGCGAGACACCATCTTCTTCTCAGCTAGCACAAAGCTGCTCATGACAGGGTGGTTCTGGTTAAGGAAAAGGTCCAAGACTTCCAGGCAGGAGGAGATACGCTGGGGCAGTGTCCCACCAATCACAGTGTCATTAGTGCCCATGGCTTCCAGGACAATGCCCACATCACCAATGGCGCCCCATTGTACAGCAAGGCCTTGAGAAGAGAGAGTGACACTTGCAGTGAGGGAGGGCAGGGTCCTTTTGAGCTCAGGTTATGAAGGGGGTTGGCAGAAAAGGGAGTTCTCTCACTGGGTATGAGAGTGGAATGGATTTCCCGAGAAGGCATGTGACTATTTAGGGGGGAAATGGCCTAAGCATCCTACAGATGTGCTTAGTTTATTTAGTGGTAGCAGGTTTCTCTGCTCAGGAAGTTTCCAAACGGGGTTACCTGGAAGGCCGTCATGCTTCCGCTTCTCACAGATTCGCTCCATGGTGGAGTTGGCAAAGCCATAGTTACTTTGCCCAGCATTGCCTCGCCCACAGCTCACCGATGAGAAAGCCACAAAGTAATCCAGCTCAGGGCATTTTTCCCTTGACACTCTAAAGAAGCAAGCAACCCAAGAATATGACTCACCAACCTGCTATTCCCTTCAACAGAGCCTTAAGCCCTGCCTGGATGGTCTGGGGAAGATACTCCCCACCTCTCCCCACTCCAGCTTTCAAACTCCTATCTGCACATGGATATCAGCACTCTGAACTGCCTCTGGTCAGTTTTGGACCTTATCCCTTCATCCAAAGGAATGATTTCAAGATATATGGTCTCATTTTAATAAGAGACTAAGTAAACATAATTAGGCAGGCAGATGTGAAAATCAAATAAAAACACTTTGTAATATACTGACCAATGAGAAGACTTTTTTTGGATGGCACAGCCTTTTCCCATTGGTGTGGATAATCAAAGAGTTAGAATATGTTCCATATAGACTAGGAGGATATAGGTCATTAGGTTCCCATGGCAACCCATACGTTGTCTCCCCTAAAGAGTTATGAATGATTTTTTAATTGTCAAATAAAGTGGCTTTTTCTCAATACTGTTCCTTCTTGACTTCTCTTCAACATTTGATTCTATTGACTAATCCCCCTCTGGATTCTCTCTTCTTTCTGGATTTTTATGACAACTGCTCCTACCTGTCTGACTTCTTCTCAGCCTCCTTTGCTGAATCATCATATATGTCGCATTCCCATATCCCTCCAAGATTCTTTCCTGGCCCTTATTCCCTTTTATCTCTATCCTGTTATGTAGTGACCCCACTGGCTACCATGATGGGCTCAGTTGCACAATGATTATCACAGAAGAGGCACTTGATAAATGTTTGATTAATTGTTGAATTGAACTGAGGATGTCAGAGGTGGGCAAAAAGGAGGATGTGAGTGACAACATTTCAATTATGAGGGCCCAGATCCCCTTGCCCAATGGTCCTCATACCTGTCCAAGTTAATTGTGCCGCAGTACTTGGGCCTGTTGACATCCTGGAAGAATTCTGGAGTTTGGTTCTCCAACATGGCATCTCTCAGGACCTAAGGAGGAGGAAGAGAGGTCCTCATTTGTCTCTGTAGGGGTATATATGGGACCATGGTTTCCCTAGGGTATTACTGTCCTCTCCACTGTAGAAACATAGGTATGATCCTTCTCTAAACTTTAACCCTTCTACCCGGCTCAATAGCCCTGGCCCAACTCTCCATCCCCCATTTTAGAATCAATTTTGTGTATTGGTACCAAGGAAGAAGACCTGTAAGGGCTAGACAATGGGGGTTAAGTGATTTGCCCAGGGTCATCCAGCTAGGAAGTGTCCAAGGCTGGAAATTGAACCCAGGACCTCTAGTCTCTAGGCCTGGCTTTTAATCCACTGCTGGCTAACCACCTTCAATTCTTTCCTTCTTAAGCTCTTGAGGGCATGTTGCCCTTAAAGAAGAAGTAGAAACCCCCCAAGTAGAAATCAGGAAATAGACATGGGAAACTCTTGAAGTTATTCAGGAAAAATGAGAAATTCCTCCCTTCCTAGGAGTCTGGATTCAATGACAATCCTGCTTCTTATTATTTACAGAGGGAGACTTTCTAAGACACCCCCCACCCAACCATGCTGCTGCCTCTTGCCCTATCCCCATCCTCAGACTGCCTAGGCCAGAGCCTCCACTTACCATGGCCAGGTTGAAAATGCCCCCAACAGGCCCAAGCTGAGTGGCCTCGGCTATGAGGCACTGGGCTCCCTCGACAGTGCTTATATCACTTGTGGACACAAGGACCTGAATGCCTTGCTGTTGCCACTCTTGAATCTGCTTGGCTTGATAACCTGTAGAAACAAAGGATGCTAGAAGGCCAGGCCATTTTGTCCTGCCTCCATCTTCCCAGTTGGGTGCGTATATTGCCAAGATGGTCAAAAAGATTGTTATGCCCACCAGATCAGGACCTAAACTGGATTGTGCTTGTGGTCTGATTCTAGTTCTAAGTAGTCAGGTTATTTCATAGGCAAATTATTTCATCTCTCAGAGTCAAGAAGTCAATTTTCCTAATCTGCAAAATGGGTTAGGTTATGTGGTCTCCAAGATCCCTTTCAGATATAATATGATAAGAAATGATAAAATAGATGTAGGACATACTATGATTAGGAAATGAGATGAGAGCAGAAAAGGCACTTTAAAACCTCAAAAGTTTTATGCAAATTATTATCAAGTGAGAACAATGTTTGCAGTGTGTCTGCCTCTCTCTCAGCAAAGAACATAAATTTTGCTTTCATCAGAACTTCCACCCACCCAACTAATCTTTTTCCCTTTAGATTTCTGGCCTTAGGTGGGATTAAAGTGGGTGGGTGATGAGGCTTCTCTGGGTTTTTGTTCCCTTGGGAGCTCAAAAGGCTTGGTCTTTGCCCTCATACACATTTCCACATACCAGTCCGAATGCCCGAACGTGAAGTTAGAACAAGTTTCTCAGCCCCTCGAAGAATGAGCCATTGAGCTAATTCAAGCCCAAAGCCACCCAATCCTCCTGTGATGATGTAGGATTTAGAGTTGGGGCAAAATGTCTTGGAAATGGCGGAGATCAGGCTGGGCTTTGCTTTATTCATCACGGCTTGCTTCTCTTCTTCTTGGACCTGTCCCCACAGTCACACACATATATACTGTAGAAGGTGGATTGTTTACTCTTTTTCTAGCCATCCCCAGGTCCCCACTCTCTGTCCCACCTGTATGGCCCCAAGGTGATGGAATCTAAGCAGTCACACTTTTTAGCAGGCAGAGATCCCAAGACTGGGCTTTTATACAAGTCAAAGGAATAGGAGTAATGAGTCCAAAGAGGAAATTGCTGAGAGCTATTGGAATTTTTTCCTCAAGAAAATTAATAGGTTACATTTTAGTAGGAGGGATTCAGCTGGTGATGAACTTCTTAATTGTTAGAACTTGGAATGGATTTATGGGGTTTTCTTGAAAAGCTTGAGAAATTGGAGAGATGTGAGTAGCAATGGCTAAGGCTCCTTTTTGCCAGTGAGGACTCTGGAAATGTTCTCTTTTCCTAAATGGGCTATCTCTTAAGACAATTACTCTCCCAGAATTCCCTGGACACACAGTCCTTTCCTAATGGGAAGCTCCTCCCAGTTCCTTTACCTTGATAACCACTTTGCCAATGTGTTTCCCTTGGGCCATGTAGCGGAAGGCATCCTCCACCTGGTCCCTTTCAAAGACAGTGCACTTTAGGGGCTGGACCACACCACTTTGGATGCCCACCTTCAGCAACTCTGCCACCTGCTTCCAGTCATCATTTCCTTCTTCGAAGAGGGCATCCAGCAGGATACCATGGAAGGCCACATTCTTTAGGAAGATAGCCATTCCTGGGGAGGGAAGAAAAGAGCATGTGAGTCTTCTCATTCCCAGGTTGCCTGCCCCAAGGGCAAGGAGATGGTGATGAGGAGATGGTAGCACAATCCTCCCCAGACCCTCCAGAGAACAGGATCTTCTCAGGTTCAGTGGAGAGTGAGCCTTAGACCCTGCTTTGGTACTCCCACCCTCTCATTCCCCTCATTCCACCTTGGTGCCTGCATCACTTGTAGCATATAGCTTACCCAGGGAATGATTGTTTGACAGATCAAATTTGCCAATTTCTAGGAAGCGGCCATGCTGAGCCAAGCACCGAACACTGGCCTGAAGCTTCTCCTCTGCCAGAGAATTCAGGACGAGGTCTACTCCTGGAATGGGAGAAAAATATTTTGGCATTAGCCTCTTGTCCTGACCCACCACAGTTCAAAAGGGCTGCCTTGGTGAGGCAGCCAGGTAGCTCAGTGGATTGAGAGCCAGGACTAGAGACGGGAGGTCCTAGGTTCAAATCCGGCCTCAGACACTTCCCAGCTATGTGACCCTGGGCAAGTCACTTGACCCCCATTGCCCACCCTTACCACCTATAAGTCAATACACAGAAGTTAAGGGTTTAAAAAAAAAAAAAAAAAAAGGGCTGCCTTGACTACCTGTCCTTTTAATGCTCATGTTACAATCTCTCGCTGGGTCTCAGTTTACCCATACTGTAAAAGGAGGGGTTCAGGTTAGATAGTGTCCCAACTGTTTTCTAGCGGATGCTCTACTCCATGGTTTCCACCTCCATCCATAGGAAGAAGAAAGTGCCCTTCTCTTAAGAAGTTATACTTTACATGGATCTTTCCCCAGCCTTGGTGTCCTGGGCTCACCTTTCCCTTTGGTGTGCTTCAACACATGTTGTTCAAAAGATGTATTCCTGGAATTGGCAAAACTGGTGGCATCGAGCTGGGGGAATCTGGCCTGGAGGTAGGCCCGCTTCTCGGCTGACCCTGAGGAGGAAAGTCGGCTGTTCAGTCCAAGTGCTATATAATGCATACAATTCCTGTTTTTGATGAGCTCAGACTCAAAGAAAGAACTTTTTAGAAAGGGATATCATCCCAGAAGATTGAAGGAATCCAGTAAATAGGAAAGAAGGATGTGAAACAGCTGCTTCAATCTATGGGCAGGAGCCAAGGTGGGGAGAGGGCAATGGAGGTGCCTTCCTTGATACTGATAATACAAGGCTCTGAAATGTACACTAACCAGTAGAGAAGCAAAACCTGGTTTTGGCTCTGGCTTCAGCAGCTGACCAGGTCTGAGTCCTCGTCATGCCACAGATAAAACACCTGCTTTCCCCTGGCTCATCCTCAGAGAAGAGAAGGGGAAGGGGGCTTTTCTGGGGCTTGAGTGATGAATCTGAACTCTGAACCATAGCAGGCTCACATTCTGAGAGAGCATTTCAAGTGGGAACAAGATGGAAAAATGGACAGAATACTTGTGATGGGCATTGTGGGAGAGAAGGTAGGAGGAAAAGAGGGATGGAGAACTAGAGGCAGAGGGATTTGACTCTTACCCACAGTGGTAAAGACCCGGCAATTCATGCTCAGAGCAATTGCAATGGCAGCCTGGCCAACGCCCCCAGAGCCAGAGTGGATAAGCACCGTCTCTCCCTTTTTGATGCTCCCACGGACCACCAGCGAGTAGTAGGCCGTGGTGTAGACAACAGGCACAGAGGCAGCCTCCTCCATGGTCCTAAGGATGGATCAGATGCTGAAGTAACTACTTTTATTACAGAGCCTGTCCTCTCCACCTCCAATTCCATGTTGGTCTTCTCCAAAGCTACTTTCTTAAACCCTCTCAGTGGCCTGGATATAGGATGTTGGAGGTACCAGAGCCTACAGCATCATATTTATTCCTCTATACCCTCTTTTGTGGGAGGCAACTAGGTGGCTCAGTGGATAGAGTGCTGGGCCTAGAGGAGTTCAAATCATTAGCTGTATGACCTTGGGCAAGTCACTTTGTTTGCCCTAATCTGCTGGAGAAGAAAATGGCGAACCACTCCAGAATCTTTGCCGATTCACAAAGATTCACACAGACACAGCTGGACAACCACCATTTTTACCTTACTACACTTCTCTTCGCCCCTCTGCTCCAGGTGGGACTTCTAAGCCTGGTTCTCTACCCTGTGTCTGTAGCTCTCAAACTAACTTACCAGTTGGCTGGCACATCCCAAAGGAAGTCTGAGGAAAGGAGTGCGGAGGTGGCCAGGCCTTCAGCAGGAACTAGACCCATCACCCGTTTGCCAGTAGCATCTCGCCCAGAGAACTCCATGCCCATCATACAGTCCCGGTTGGCCCATTTCCCTAGGCACAAAGGGTAGAGCCTGGTGAGTCCCATACACAGACTGGGTGCCTGGTGCCTCTCCCTTCTCCTGGGCCATTCCCCTCCTTGTGGCTGTTTTTCGCTGTCCTCCTTTCAACTCCTATCTGTGGTTGCTATGTTGCCTCTTAGGCTTTAAAAACTCTACTAGTTTCTATCCCAGAAAGGGAAAAGAGATTGGTCACATTTGTAGCAATCATTTACTTCTTTTCACCAAATCCTTGGTAGTTAGGGAGTAGGAATATGAACCTGGGAGACAGATAATTCTACTTAGCCCCTCTGCATTTGGAAACACTTTTGTAGGTTCCCAACCTTGGGCCCAGTTTCTCATCTCTTTTGGAGGGATTACCCTTCCTTTTACTTCTTCATGGAGAAAAGGTTCTTTCCTTTATGAACTGCCAGGAATGCTAGGTCCTAGAACCAGTCCTCATGGCTTGTTTTTTGGATAGGGCCATGGATGAAGAGTGGCCACCATCACTCTTTTCCCTCCTCTGCCCTCCCCATGAAAGTCCTTCACCCCAGCCAAGTGCCCCAATGTCTGCTGATGGTCCCCTGACCCTCCTATACAGCACAACAGATCACTCTGCTGGGCTTGTGACCATGTACCCTGCCTGGCTGGTCAGCCCTAGTCACAGCTGCCAAATGCCTGCCTCTCTGCACCTGGAATGGCATCAGGGGAGAGTTTGCCAGTGGCCAGCATGATGTCCCGGAAGTTGAGTGAAGCATAGTAGATCTTGCAGAGCTGGGAGCCAGGGTCGGTAGGCTGGGCGTAGCGCAGCGGAGAACATACCCAGCAGATGGAAGAGAGGTCCCCTCGGGTCAAGACATTGACAAAGGCGTGCTCTGTCAGCATCATGGGTTTGCCTAGTGTGGGCAAGAGGAACAAAAGGAATCCAGCTGTGAGCAAGCTGGCTGAGGGACAGGAGATTTTTTTCAGAGAGATAGGGCCACATGAATAATAACCTTGGTGTAGAGGGTGGAGTGTTCTCCCCAAAGTCCCATCCCAAATCTCTCATATTTCATGTTCCTTTTCTCCCTTCTCGACAACCCAAATGGGGGACAGGTTTGGGTCAAGATGCTCCCAGGAAGCGCAGTCTTAGGCTATGGATTATTTCTTTGAGGAAGAGATAGCAAGAGAGGAAGAGATGGGTAATGTCACCTTCTCTCAATGGGAAGTGACGGAAGGACCCCCATTTTCCATCCCGGTACACATTCATGACCAAGTCCTCTTGTAGTATCTTCTGCATCTCTTCGGTGGATGGGCTGGTTTGGGGGATGCTGGAGGAGGAACTGAGGTTGGATACCAAGACACACCTGAAAGAATTAAAAGAGTGGAGTCAGAGAGGGCTGCCTGGGGCGGGAGGGAAGGGAAACAGAGAACAAGCGCCCTGGCATCTTTCCATACCGGATCCTCTGCCCGCCTGGTTCTTTTCGGAGACAGTTCACCATCCCAACCACACCGGAGGTGGCACAGCCAGCCGCTGTCAGCCACACTGGCTGGTTGGAGGGCTCTGCCAGAATGGTCTGTAAGAGAAGCCCAGGAGGGGAAAATAAACATTCTTCAAGTGGGAAGGGACCTACTTGAACACAAGGACCAAACTAGGTAGCAATTTGGCTTCCCCATCAACCTTGTGCTCCTCAGAACCTGCCCTGAAAGGGCACTTACCTTTAAAGAGTCCACCCATTTGTATTGAGTATCCTCCACTGGCAGGAAGATTGGCATCTGGGGCGGGGCTGACCGGCGGCACAGGAAAAGAATAGAGCCATAGAAGGACTTTTTTATTCCCACCACGTGTAAGGAAGCCTTCTGGAACACATTCTCCCACTCTGCCTGCCAGGAGAGATGAGGATGAGGTAGAGACAGGCCCTAGGAAACTGACTCCCCAGTAACTTCTGCATGACATGGTGCTAATAGGAATGTCATCCCTGGCTCCCCCAATTCTCCAGTTCCTTTGTTAAAGCTCTGAATCAATCAATTGACATTTATTAAGCACCTGCTTAATTATGTGCCAGCCACTGTGCTAAACCCTGGGGATACAAAAAGGCAAAGGGCAGTCCCTGCTTTCTAGGAGCACCCCATCTAAGGGATCTCAACCTTTGAAAGGGGGGGAGTGGAGGCAAGGCCCCACCTCTGCTTCCTCATCTCAGTGTTGACTCTTTAAGTTTTCTTTCCTTTGTCCTAAGTCACACATTCTAAGTTATTCTCCTCTCAGCAGTGAAAGCCTCTCTGACTCCCTGTTTTCTCAGTGTGATATCATCTTGTGTTGTAATAGGCCTGACTGGCTCAGCTTCTTTCTCCTTCTGGCTCAGACCTATTCTTCCCACCATGTCTTCAAATCCTTCTGCCACCCCTGGTCCTTGGACTGTTGTTCCTGGACCTACTCCTGCTTTAAAGAAAAAACAACAATAATGATAATGATAATAAATTCCTGTTTCTATCTCAGCTCCAAATGGTTCCTGTGGCACTGGCCTGTTCCTTGAAGCTAGTTTACTACCCCAAGTTTCCCTGGTCCAGGGGCTAGGCACATGGTGGGCGAGAAGGGATTCAGAGAAAAAGGCGACTGCCCAGGTAGCAACATTCTAGCCCAGGATGACATTTAGCAGTTGAGCATATGTGTGAGCATCCCAGACCATGGCTGAGGCCCACATATGACCTCGGATATACACTGAGGCAGGGGAGCCATTGGCCACTCTATCCTCTGGGTTCATGAAGGTTCTTACGGCCTTTGGCCCGTAAATGGCATCTGCTGCCATGAGGGAAGCACTCTTCATGTTTCTTGCTCCTGGATGGGTGCTGCTGGTTTGTACAAACACCTGGAGTACTCTACATTGCCTTTGTTCTCTTGTTTTCCTTCCTCTAGGACTAGTGTCAAAAGAAAGCGGTACTTCTCTGTCCTACTTTGTCTTTCTCAGCCTTGAGCCTGCTTTTTCCTCTGTGCTAGAGTCTGCAGGGGGACATCCTCTCTTTGGTTTGGTGGCAATGAATAGGGTGACAGAGGCCCTGCCACCATGCAGTGGTCCCACAGAGGCGCCCTCCTGGCCAGAGACATGGAAGAGCTTTCCTTTCCTGGCCAGGATGAGGACCTCTTCCCTCCTGTCTGACATGACCAGGAGCAGACTTGCCCCGCCACACCAGGACCAGGCAGGTGGGAATATGGCTTTTATGACAAAAGCTGGAAAAGGAACAAAGATATCCAAACAGAAAACAGTCTGAGCCAGCCACTGGTCGGCTGAGTGTTGCCCATCAGTGAGCTGTGAGCCTTATTGTGGGGGTTGGTGGGCTCACACAGTTTGTATTTCTTAGGGGAAAAGTGGCCCAGATCCCTGACCACTCTGCCCTTGACTTGGAGGCTGTGCCTTTCCTGCTTTGGGGTGGCTCAGTTTCTCCACAGTGTAGGACTAAGGGTCACATCGTCTGGAGAGGAATTGGGATTACAGGATTCTCCTAAAACTGTTTCACTCTCCTTCAATGAAGTCAGATGCCTTCAGTCTCTCCCCTTCTCCAGTCTGTTCTGTACCCTCCCATGATACTCCTCTTTGAGCAGCACCCTTTGGTCAGGTGTACTCTGTCCCTGCTGAAAGACCCACGGATAAAAAGGCCTTGATCTCCCAGGAGTCTTGCTGGGGATGCCAAAAGGATCTCTGAAGGGAACAAACAAAATGGCTCAGGGAGGAATGATGACGGATTACCAAGGCCTAGAAAGGCACACTAATCAATGGTTAGGATAGAGTACTACAGAACCACGAAACCGCTACCAGCGGTCACCCTCACCTGGCTCAGAAAGCTCTGGCTCTGATGCTGGTTGGAGTTGGTAAGGAAGGCAACCATCTCCCCAAGGATCTCGCCTTTGAGGAGAGTATGCAGCAGTAGAAATCCTCCGTCTTTGAGGGCAGCTCCCATGTGGCTCAAGGCACTAGTGGGGTCCTTCAGGGTAGTCACTGCACAGTTACACACCAGGAGGTCGGTGCTGTGCAGGCTGTCGGGGGCAGGCTCATCTGGGTCCCACTGGCCCACGGAGATGCCCTGCTGTTGTAGTTGAGCTTCCTGGCCGTCCAGGGAGGTGGACTGACTCAGGTCAGTGGCAACATAGTCCACCTGGAGCATGGGCTGGCTGTTGAGGAGGCCAGGGATGCGAGAGTACAAGTGACCATCTCTGGCCAGAGCCTTTGAAATTCAGAAGAGAGATGGGTGAATGCCAGAGATAGGCAGGGGAAAGGTACTTCCCAAAGCACCCTTCTCAGCCCCTCTTTCTGCCCAGACTACATCTGTTATAGCCTCTGTGCTTCACCTTCTACCATCCCCACCCTCAGGTCCCCAGTGTTGACTCTTCCTTAAAAACAAATAAACAAGAAAAGCCTTCCCTTCTATCTTAGTATTAATTCAGAGAGAAGAGCAGCCCCAGGGCCAAGGTAACAGGCTAAGTGACTTGCCCAGGGTCACACAGCTAGGAAATAGCTAAAGCTAATTTTTTTCTGGATAATTTTTATTTTTTAGAAAAGTTATCCATGGTTAAATGACTTATGTTCTTACTCCCTCCCCCCTCCCAATATCCAACACACATTTCCACTGGTTTTAATATGTCATCGATCAAGACATTTCCAAATTGTTGATATTTGCATTGATGTGGTAGTTTCGAGTCTACATCCCCAATCATGTCTGCCTCAACCCATGTGTTCAAGCAGTTGCTTTTCTTCTGTATTTCCTCTCCTGCAGTTCTTCCTCTGAAGGTGGATAGTGTTCTTTACCATAAGTCCCTCAGAATTGTCCTGGGTCATTGCATTGCTGTAAAGCTAAATTTGAACCCAGGTCCCCCTCACTTCTAGGCCTGGTAATCTATCTACTGTACTTTCTAGCTGCCTTGCCTCTTTCTTCCCTGAGCTTCTTTAAAAACAACCACAAAACAAACAAACAAACAAACTCACAAAACCTTTTTACTTTCTGTCTTGGAATCAATACTATGCACTGGTCCAAAGCAGAAGAGCAGTAAGGACTAAGCAATGGGGGTTAAGTGACTTGTCTAGGGTCACACAATCATATGTGAACCCAGGACCTCCTGGCACTAAATCTATTGAGCTAATTAACTCCCCCTCTGAAGCTTCTTCTGAAATCTCACTCCAAACTCTATCTTCCAGGAAGTTTTCACTGATTTGCACTGATCAAATACCCAAATATTTACTGAATATTTGCTATGTGCCTAGGACTGTGTTAGACTGTGTGGGGTTTTACCAAAGGCACGTAGTACAAAGTCACTGACCACAAAGAATTTGTAGTCTGCCTGCCTAGATCCCGAGTAGCCACTCTGATGGAGCAGAGCCAACAGCACAAGTAACCCAGATTGTGCCAATTATCTTTGTGATGTGTGTTATATGAGGTTCAAGTTGTGTTTTGCCATAGATTATCCTTCTACTTCCATTCCCTCTAGGTTGCTATTAAAGAGTTTGCATTCCCCAGGAGACTTGAGAGTAGAGAAAGCCACTGCTTTAGAGCAGAGGGGATCTGGGTTTTATTCCTGGTTCTGCTGCTAACTAGTTCTGTTATCTTGGGCAAGTCCCTTCCTCTTTCAAGACTTCAGTTTCCCCATCTATAAGATGGAGGTATTGGACTAAATGATTTCCCTTTCTAATGATGATTTCTAGAAGCCATAAATGGCATTCAGTCACTTTAGTCATATTCAACTCTTCATGACCCCATTTGATTTTTTTCTGACAAAGATTCTAGAGTGGTCCAGCTTATTTGACAGATACTGAGGCAAATAGGGTTAAGTGACTTGCCCAGGGTCACAGAGCTAAGAAGTGTCGGAGGCCAGATTTTAACTCATGAAAATGAGTCTTCCTGACTATAGGCCCAATACTCTATCCATTGTGTTACCTAAAGTTAAATGTTCACTAAAACATTTTGGGGTGAGGGTCTTGATGCAGGGCTTTCTTGGTGTGGAAGCTCTTTATACCAATCTGGCTTAGTAACTCACTTCCCCTCTGTAGGGAGAGATTGCGAGTGAATCAGGGTGCCGGGCCCCCTTGTGCCACCCATTCTTAGCTTCCCTGGCACTGCTCTCTCCTCTGCTGGGATGCCATACTTGCCTCCACCACCTTTATCCTGTGACTGGTGCCATTTTCTAGGGCCGTGTCCACGCAGGCCTTCAGCTCCAGCGAGTCCAGGAGCCCTGCCAGCAGGTGGTCCTCCTGGAAGTGCTGCCACTCCTGTGCAACGACCTGTCCTAGCTCCACAGACAGGTTCCCATTGAGCTGCAGCTGGGAGGCTGCTGCCAGGAAATAGGGCAGCCCCTTTTGGGGGGGCTCCTTGGAAGAAGTGGCCGGTGCCCCAGTAAGGCCTGGCATGGAGACCTTCACCCCGTGCTGGGTCAGCTTGGTCTTCAGGGTCTGGATCAGGCCTATGAGAGGGAAGGGGAGAAGTAAGGCAAAGTTGGGGGTGCTAGGTCGGGGTGAGGCCCTGGAGCCTCCAGCGGTAACTAAGACACAGGGCTGGGTTGTCTTTCACTCTGGGACAGTTACCAGGCTGACTTGCGGTGCTAACTAGGGTAGGTTTCTGCTTTCTCGGGCTTCAATTTCCCCATTTACAAATGAGGCAAGGGGGTGATGATACCTTCTTTGCATAGGGGAGCCGTGAGGGGCAAATGAAGTCACACTGACAGTGTCCTGGGGATGTGGGAGAAAGCAGGAACCTGGGGTTGTTTACCACCATTCTCCCTCCCCCTGCTCCTCACATTGCTTTTCTTTAAGACAGAAACAAAAACCCTTACCTTCTGTCTTAAAATCAATACTGTGTATTAGTTCCAAGGCAGGAGAACGGTAGGGGCTAGGCAATGGGAGTTAAGTGACTTGCCCAGGGTCCCACAGCTAGGAGGAGTCTAAGGCCAGGTTTGAACCCAAGACCTCCCATCTCTTAGCCTGGCTCTCAATCCACTGAGCCACCCAAATGGCTCCCTCACGTGGCTTTTCAAGGAGTAGAAGAAGTCAGAGAGTGTATCTTCTCTTTCTAGAGAATAAGTGTGAACATAAATGGGTCTGACCCATGCTCTGGCTTACCTGCTATTTTAGCTCCCAGCACATGCTGTTTCTCTCTAGCCTGGCTCTTCTTTAAAACACACAAGCCACCTGGGAATTACCTAAACCTTCCTGTAGGGGGCAACTGGGTGGCTCAGTGGATTGAGAGTCAGGCCTAGAGACGGGAGGTCTTAGGTTCAAATCTGACCTCAGACACTTCCCAGCTGTGTGACCCTGAGCAAGTCACTTCACCCCCATTTCCTAGCCCTTACCGCTCTTTAGCCTTGGAGCCAATACATAGTATTGATTCCAAGAGGGAAGGTAAGGGTTAAAAAAATTTTTTTTTCCTGTATCCAATTTGTATTTAACCTCAAGAGAAGCATAAACTAACTTTCAGGAGCTACTTCTGTAGGACCATATTGGCCCAGGCTGGACACAGGGCCTTTGGCAAGATAAACCCAAGTCCTGTGCTAGGGCTCAGAGCATCAGCTGCATTCATAAGGAAAGGGGAACCTTTGGGGTGGTTCCTGTGACAAGGACATGGGCCTTTTAGTCGCCTGCTGAGGTTGTGGGCAAGCACAGAGTGACACAGTTTGTCCCCAAAACGGCCTCGGCATGAAGGAGCCGGAATGTTCCAAACAAGGGAAGTGGCCCTTATGAGTGCCATCCTTCAGGAGGGCTGGGCACAAACAAAAACATATATGGAAGGGTGATAAGAATCCTAAAGTGTCTGTTTGGTCTCTCAAGCTTTAAAGAGGGCCATATTTACCTTCTCTTTGCCTACCTCTTCTTTATCTTCATTTCTCATTGTTTATCTCCATCTCTTCCTCCTCTGACCGCCACCCCCCCCCCAGCCCCACAGTGCCACCGACCACGACCTTTACCTTTACACTGCTGCAGCTCTTCCTGGAGCTCGGTGTTGTCCGCCAAGCAGTCAGTCTCCACGTGAGGCACAAAACAGAATTTTTCCAGGATGGGCGTGTGATGCTCCTGCTGCCTTCGAGGGGCCACGGAAGCATGTAGCCGCGTGATCAGGACACCGCCGGACACTGTGTTACTTAAGCAGGAGTCCACGTAGGCATCTGCCACTGCGGAGAGTGGGGACAATGAGGTTTGTAAGGGAAGGGGGGGGGGGGGGGGGGGGGGGGGAGAGGGGAGCAGGGCTTACACGCACATGGCTGTGGAGCAAGGATGCTGGGGCCTACCTTGGCTCTCATCCTGGTGCTGATACACTTTCTGCTGGTGGGTGGCAGGGTCGATATACATGGAGGTGATGCGGGTCGGGAGGCGTAGGCAGCGCTGAGATACTCCCAAGATAGAGATTTGCAGCATGGTGTCCAGGAAGGTCACCCAATTGTCCTTCCATAGCAGTTTTCCCAGGTTTCCTGTGGCAGTAAGAAGGGCTCCTTAGTGTGGCCTCGGTGCTGGGAGCCTCCGGCCCTCCCACACCACACTGGCTACTCCCAGCTGTGAGCCAGGGACTTTCCTCTTCTCAGTTCAGTTCCACTTTTCTCCCTTCTGCCCATCCCACCCATCCCTGAGCAGCACCTCAGTACCAAGTCAGGGCCTTGTTTGTTTGGTTTCACTCCCCATGAGGGGAGCCCTAATCTACAGAATCTCTTAACGTCATTTCCCTCCACACTGAGATATGCAGAGGCCAGTTTGGGGCAAAACATTTGTCTCAGATCTCATATAAAATATGAAGCCCACCTGGTCTCCTTTAACAACAATCAATAAACATTTATTAAGTATCTGATATGTGCCAGGCCTATGGCAAGCATCGGGGATATAAAAAGAGGCACGAGACAATCCTTGCCTTTAAGGAACATACGAGCTTGCATTAGAGAACATAGGTGTCCCTTGGGTATCCCCTCTATCCCAAATGATGGTTTTAATAAGAGACTCTGGCATTCAGAACCAGAGTACTGGGAATACTTGGGGTGTGTAGGGTGAATGAGAAAAGGACACACAAAAAGTGGAGCCTTTCCCTGTCAAAGATTTGTGGGTAAAGGGGGGCAGTTAGCCCCAAAGAAATCTTGGCTCCTCCTGTTTAGCACAGGGGACCTCCAAAGCCTGGGACCCCTCCCGTCTGTTCTGCTAGAACTTCCTAATACTCTGGCTCTTTTAGAAGGGTCTTGTTCCTTTGTAAACTTTCCTGGAACAAACCACCAGACCTACCTTCGAGGTTGGTTTCTAATATTCCCTGGAAGTTGGGGCCATAGTCATAACCACGAAGACGAAGCTCTTTGTACACATCAGCCTTGGACAGGCTAAACTTGGCAGTGGAGGCTGCTGGATTAGGTCCTGGCTGATAATTGAAGATGTTGGCATCTGGCTCTTCCCAGTGGTACACTTTCCCTAAAGGGAAGCAGGGTGGATTGATTGGGGAGGAGGCACAGATAAGGGTCCAGTGTCAGGATTGAGCCTCCTGAGTCATTAGTACTGGCATATGGATTAGTGGGAGGCTTTAGGCTGCAAGACTGGAAGATGGTGGAGGAAGCCTTGCACCATGGATGGGAGGCCAGGAGGCTGGGGTCAGCTTGCACACCGATGAAGGGCAGGGTTTGGGAAGATGGAGCCCCGTGCCCGGGGTGCCTACTCTCCTGCTCTGAGAAGCCCTCACTCACCACTCACGATCAGGGTCCCATTATCAGACACCTCAAAGGTTCGAGAGGCCAGCATGAGTCGTACTTCCAGAGACACAGTACCTACAAGGGAGAGAGAGATGAGGTGTATAGGAAGGACGGCTAATTCCTTTCAACCTCCTCATGTGTTACCAACACCTTGGATTCCCTCTGGGACTGGGAGACGTTTGTCTTTTACGGACAAGACTCAGGATTTGGACTTGATTTCCCTCCCTGCTGGAATGTGGGGAACTGGAGTGATGGCCTCCTTAGACATTCCCAGGACCCTCAGAATAGGCGGACCAGAGCTGCCCTGACTTCTTCTTTTCACCTTTCTTTGGCAGGATAGTGGCCTGGTGCAAGGTGACGTCTTCAAATACTATAGGCATCTGTTCCATGACCATGTCCAGGGAGCGCGCCAGAGTTTTCCAGACCAGGCAGAGGTAGCCAGTAGCTGGGAAGATGACTCGTCCGTCGATGCAATGATCCACCAGATAATGGTCTGAGGCCTCAGCACTTGGGTCTGTTGTAGAAAAAAGACAATTAGTCAGGCCTGTGGAGCTACCCCCAGGGGATGAGCTGCCCACCCACCCTTGTACTGAATTTTGAGAGAGAATGGAGGTCAGTCAGAGGTTCTGCCACTCGAGGGGAGCCCCAGAGAATGGCACTTTTCCAAAGAGGAGAGTGCAGCGGTGACCTAGTCCCTTGGCCCCTGGGGACCATCCCTTTTACGACAACCCAACTACTCCAGTGCAGTTAATAAGGGGTCACTAGGTTTGAGTAGAAACAGGCCAACTTGTTAAGAACATGTGCTTATAGACTTCTTTTGAAAACCTAGTCAGCTTGGCATTCTTCCTGCTCCCTCCATCCTTAGTACCTGGTCACCACAATCACAGGATTTGAGGATTGGGGGGCCCACCCAAGAAGAATCCCTGTGACAAATGGTCACTTCGCTTGTGCTTGTAGACCTTCAAAGATGGCGGGATCCCCTCTCAAGGCTGCCCTTCTGCTTTTGGACATACCTAATCTGGACAGCTAAGTAGTGCAATGGACAGAAAGCTGGACCTGGAGTCCTGAAGACTGGTCTCTTTGAATTCAAATGTAATCTTGGACACTTCCTAGCTGTGTGACCCTGGGCAAGCCACTTAACCCCCATTGCCACTCTTCTGCCTTGGAACCAATACTTAACATAGATTCTGAGAAGGTAAGGGCTAAAAAAAATTAGGGTGGCCAGAAGTGAACACAATTTTCTAGAAGAGACATGATGAAGATGGAGCACAGTGGGACATATAGCCTCCTTATTCTTAGAAGCTATGATATGAGTGGTGCAGTGAATAGAGCACTGGGCCTAGAGTTAGGAAGATATAAGTTCGGATCTGGCCTTACACATATATTAGCTATGTGACCCTGGAGCCTCAGTTTCCTCAATTATAAATTGAGAATAGTAATAGCAGGATTATTGTGAGGACATCATATTGTAAAGTGTTTGGGTACTAAACAAATTTCCCTCTTCTTCCTGCCTTTCTCTGCATTCCTAGAAGTCCTAGATTGAATTTCTTGCTGTCTCATCTACTTTCTTTTATTAAACTTCCATCTTTTTAAAAACTGCCATCTAACAACAGGACTCCTTTGTCTTGTCATATGCAAACTTAACAAATGACAACTCTACTTTCATCCTAAACAGAATTGCACCAGATCTCTAGCCACATTGACACTGAACTATCAACTTTTGAGTCTGGCTACCTGACCAGTGCTAACTCCATAGGTCTGTCTAGAACAGTGGTTCCCAAACTTTTTTGGCCTACCGCCCCCTTTCCAGAAAAAATATTACTTAGCCCCCCGGAAATTAATTTTTTTTTTAATTTTAATAGCAATTAGTAGGAAAGATAAATGCACCAGTGGCCATCACTGCTCCCCTGGATCGCTGCAGCACCCACCAGGGGGCAGTAGCGCCCACTTTGGGAATCATTGGTCTAGAGTATGGACCGGTTATGCTCAAATGTGCATATCCTCTACACCCCAAGTCTGGATCCATCTATGTTATCATCTAGACACAACAGCATCAATAGTTTAGCTAAAACCTAGGTCAACAATATTATAGCATTCCCCTCATCTCTCAGTTTAATGACCCTGTCAAAAAAAGGAGATGAGGTTAGTCTGGCACAACTGGTTCTTCATGAAACCAGGCTGGCTCCTTATAATGACCTCCTTTCTTTTTAGATGTTCATCAATCATCTCTTTACGTATCTATTCCCCCACAATTGAAGTTGAGCTTACTGGCCTAGAGTTGGGAGGTTCTATTCTCTATTCTCTTTCTCTCTCTCTCTCTCTCTCTCTCTCTCTCTCTCTCTCTCTCTCTCTCTCTCTAAGATGATCGGGATATTGTCTTTTGTCAGTCTTCTGGTACATCTCCTATTTTCCACAATCTCATTGACCAAGAACTACGCATGCCTTTCATCTGGGCCAAGTGACTGAAATGTACCAACAACAGTTAGGTTCTCTCTTACTACCTCCTTTCTTTCCTTGGGCAACCCCTGATTGGCCATTTTTGTTCTGTCATTGTCAGTACAAATAGGATTTTTCTTGGCAGAGAAAACAGAACCTAAGAATTGAGCAACTTTCACTTTCTGTTGACAGTTCACATCATCCCATCCACTTCAAGTAAAGGCCTGTGTCTCCCTTCTATTGGTTTCTTTTATAAGTTTAAGTTGGATGGTAAGGTCCCTATGCATCCAATTTAGTTTCTTCAGAAAAAAACCATTTTCCTTTCTTACTTGAACTGTCCCTACTTGTGTCTTCATAATCTCACTTTTTTTTATTATTTCCCATCTCTCCAGGGGTGACTTCCTCTGTAGAATGTTAGTCCACAGGATAACAACATCTTAAGGCTTACAAGGCATTTTGCAACTATTCTCTCTTTGTTGTTCAGTTGTTTCAGTCATGTCTGACTCTTTGACTCTAATTGGGGTTTTCTTGGCAATGATACTGGATTATAGCTTGCCATTTCCTTCTTCAGCTCATTTTATAGAAAAGGAAACAGAGGCAACCAGGGTAAAATGACTTGCCCAGAATCACACAGCTACTTAGTGTCTGAGGCTGGATCTGAACTCAGGATATTCTCTGTTCTCATTTAGTGAGCCACCTCTCTTCACTGTCCCTTGTACAAGCTACACCATTCAAGCTTTTCCTAGATCTAGATGAATAGCCTCCATATTCCCCCCTTGGAGCTATTCCTTATCTTTCTAGTAATACTGACTTCCTGGTGGTAGGCAGCTGCAAATGTCTATTTTGGGCACCTCATTTGTTTTGTAACTCTGACTAGAGCAACATCAAGACTGTTTACCTTGAGAGACTATAAGCTCCCCAAAGCACTTAAGAGAGGGCTGGAGAATAAAAAGGAGGGTGCTCAATAAATATAGTTACAGATTTGGAGCTGGACGGGACCTCAGAGCTTATCTAGTTTAACCCTCTCTCCCTACAAGAAGGAAACCAAGGCCAAGGTTTAAGAAGTGACTAGTCTAAAGTGGCATAGCCACTTGGAGCAAAGAAAGGACCAGAATTCAAGTCTGGTCTCCAGACTCTCTTGAAGTCTATTCCCTTCCCACTAGCTGAACTGGTTTTTTCTATTATCCAGGTGGGAGATGGGGAGCTATCTGAGGAAAGTGGAACAATTCTGATTGAGAGGTTGGAACTGGTAACTCTCTGGGCTTCCATGGAACTGAGCCCAGAGCTGATCCACCCTGTGCCATTTCAAACTCTTTATTGGGTAGGATGTTTTGTATCCAATATTGCCAGAGCTAGAGGCATATGCCAAGGATTTCCACTGACAAGATATGCAGCAAAGTCCAAAGACTGTCAGCTGCAAGGCCCTGGGTGGGATGGGTTGGATTCTTCTCCACTCTGATCATGGGCTTTAAGGGGAGTCTGAGGGAAGGGAGGAACTCACCAATGTTGTAGATGGTGGAGGAAGAAGAGCCGCCTGAGCCATTTGGGAAGTCGCTGGTCGAGGGGACATCCCAAGTCTGGCTATGGTCCCACTTGATATGAGGGGAAATGAGTGGTGTCCCCACAGGGGCAGGGTATTCCACAGGTGGGAAGAGGCCATTGGGATTCACATTAGTGCTGAAGGAAGAGAGCAGTGGGAGACTGAATCAGACTCTTGGACACGCAGATGAGACAGGACTTCTCAAGAGGAATACCCAGACTAATAATTCCTCAGAAAGAAAGTCTAATAAATATGTAAGGGAAGATTATGAAGCAGATTCATAAAACAGTCTTAGAAGTGACCTCAGAGGATAGTTATCCTAACTCCTACCTGAAGATGAGCCTCTGAGTAATGATACTGGCAGTTATTAACTATACTAGAACTTATAAACCTAAACAGATATTCTCCTTAGCCACCTTGGGAAAATAAGACACCCTTCATTAAAGGATTGTGACCTCCTCTCTGGGAACTGCAGCAGTCATACTGTAATATAAGTATGTTGGAATACATTCCTTTAAATATTCTTACTGGTAGAAACTGCCATACAAACCCTCCACCAATGTCTTCTCAGTGTTTGGAGGTAACCTTGGTATACCAAGGAACCATGGAACACAAGCTACATACACTGAGATTTAAACACCAGGTACAGGCTCAGTAAGGAATGAACCATGTGGAATTCAGAGGGACTCATCATTAGATTCATGTCACTTACTTCTTGGATAGGGCCTCTTAAAAAAATCTACAACCCAAGGGCAGAATCCATGGGTGACAACCCCTAGGCTGGCTGCAGAGGAGAGGATTTTTTGAACCACAAAAACCTTAAAGACTTACTCCAGAGTTGGAGGGGGTCAGTAGAAGTAATTATATTGGGGAAAATTATGGAACCTTGTATTGCTATTTAAGTAAATGTTAGCAAATCTTCCCTGGAGGAAGGATTTAATTCTTAGAAATGGCCTGAAGACTTTGGGAACCAAATGTGATGATTAAGTTGGGTGATCAAGCTGAGTGATATCATTCTGGGTTAGAAAAAAGATGCATCTCAAAAGGCATTGCCAGTTCCTGAAATATTTTGAGCGAGGGTAGCATCATTTGAAATAAAGGTCTACTTTCCCAAAGAAACTACACTTGAAGGGGTCAATTTTGATAAAAGTTGACTCAATTCTTGAATATTTATTAATTTAAAAGAACCCAACAACTAAATTCTTCTTGCTTTGTAGCCACCAGATACAAATCAATATCCACCTTCCATGGGTGGATAATTACTTTGTGAACTAATTAAAAGAATAGGTATACCTCCCTACTCCATTGCAGTCCCAGATTTCACTTTCCCTGGGGATAGGGAGTGGGAGTGGTGATTAGAGTGATTAAATTGGTAAATGTATATCTCTCTAACAAAACTGAAATGGTACCTAGGCCATCCATATCTCTTCATTTAGAGGAGAAATTTAGTGTTTGATTGGACTGGGCTGGGTTGGACTTTTCTTTTTCTAGGCTCTCCAGAGCTCCCTATGTTGGGCTGTGATAGTAAAACCTGAGCTTGTCACAGCCCCTCCATTGGAGTGTGAATAGCCCCCACTCTCCACCTGGCTCCCTCTGGACTTCCTTACCCAGTTAGATGGAGCTTTCCAATGTTGGTGAGGAAGAACTCCAGGTTGTCCTTGTGGTCCTTCTTCATCAGAGGAATGATTGTGCAAGTTGACTTCAAGCCTCTCTTCAGGACGGCCTAGATGACCCAGAGGTCAGGGAATAGGTGATAAGATCAAGGTTACAAATGGACAGGGAGAGCAAGAGACTTTCTTTGTTCAGCACATCTATCCTTCCCCATGGGTTGGAAAGCTGAGAGGCACAACTCAGTCCTGATCTCAAGCACAGCTGTAGTTTGCTCTCCTCTGTAACCAGGAAGGGCTTTCAGCTGCTAATCGCCACTTGACTTTATGACTGACAGCTCCCAATTTCCTCTCAGTGTGATCCCAGAGAGTAGTCTATATAGTGGTTGCTTTTATTTCTCTTTCCATTATAGCCTTAACATTGACCAGTCTGTTTTTGTGCTCCTGGGGCAAACTATTTATGATCATATGACCTACTTGTTATCAGATCTGATGGTATTTTCTCAATAACCATCCTCTTTGATCCCTCTGTAAGATTAGATTTGGTTACTCTCTCCTTAAAACTCCTCCTTTGGCTTCAGTGATTTTGTCCTCTTCTGGTTTTCCTCTAGCTACTTCTAGCCACTCCTCTGTCTCCTTCAGTCAAATAGATATTCCCTTGAGTTCTGTCCTCTGCAATTCAGTCTTTCTCTACATTCTTTCCCTCAGGGATCTCATGACCTCAGTAACTTCAAATATGTGACTCTTAAATTCCAATCCAATACACCTACAGCCTGGATAATTCCACTTGAATATCCCATCATCACTTGAAAATATATCTCATTCTTTCATTCTCACTCTCATTCTCATAGTCACTGACACTCAAATTCTGACTTATTTTTTATTCTTCTTCAAAGGATCATAGTTGGAGATAGAAGGGATCTTATATATGTCATTCAAATGTGATTTTTCTTCCAACATGTCTCTCATATCTATCCCATTCTAGCCTAAACCCTCATTACCTCATACTCCAAGACTCTGAAACATCCTGCTAACTCATCTCCTCAAATTCAGCCTCTTCTGCACTCTATAAAGAATAATCTTCCTTAAATATCATTTATATCTTGCTCCTCTACTCAAGAGCATAATGTAGTTATCAGAAGGTCAGACTCCTTAAATCTAAACTCCTAAGCCAGATTCAAAGACCTCCAAAACTTGGCCCCACCTAACAATTTAATTCCTACCATTCCCCAAAAGACCTCTTCTACATAAATCAGGCCATCTATGATCTCCTTAAACTCACGGTTATTGCTTATCTTGTTTCCCCGGCTATAATGCCATCTTCTCTCCCTTTTCTTTATTAAATTAAAAAAAATTTTTTTTGCTTATTTATATATATTTTTAATTTAAATTTTTAAGTATTCCCAGGTATCTCACCCCTTCCCTCCCTGCTTTGCACTGTAGAAGGCATCACACAACAGAAAAACAGGTACATGTAAATTATGTCAGTTCTTTCTCTGGAGGTGGACATTCACAAGTTATTCTTTAAATATTTATTCTGTAGCTGCATATAATGTTCTCTTGATTCCGCTCATTTTCCTCATCATTATTTTATATAGGTCTTTCCAAGTTTAAAAAAAATGAGCCTGCTTATTTCTTATGGTGCAGTAGTATTCCATCACAATCATATGCCACAATTTGTTCAGCCATTTATCTCCTTAATTTCCAGTTCTTTCCCACCACAAAGAGAGCTGCTATATTTTGAAACACAGAGATTCTTTACCATTTACCCTGACCTCCTTGGGAAACACATCTTGGGTATACCAGTGGTATCGCTGGATCTAAGGGTATACACAGTTTTATAACTCTTTGGGCATAATTCCAAATTGCTTTTCAAAATGGTTGGATCAATTAGCAGTCTTCTTTTTTAAATGGATATTCAAATATTCTTTATCATCAAGGTCTATCTTTTCCAGGAAGTCTTCCCTAAATAACTTTAGCTCTAGTTCAAAAGAATGACTTTAGAGTTAGGGGAGATCTTAGAGACCATTGAGTCTAACTCCTTCATTTAATAAGAGAAAAATAAGGCCAGAGAAGCTAAGCAATTTGCCCAGGGTTTCAAAGACTACTTAGTGTCAGAAGCTGGATTTGAACCTATGTCTTCTTGACTGACTCTAACCCTTTGTATTCTACCACACTGCCCCTAATAGTCTCCTTCTTTTCTGATTTCACTTAGCACATATAGCATTAGAAGATATAATTGTTTTTAATTTTTTGGGGGGGTGTGGGGTATAGATGGAGAATAACAGCAGTCTTATCATTTTCCTTGTCATTCCTAATGATGTAAATTACTTGAGGGTAGGAACTGTGGCCTTGAAGGAGTTTACTCCCTCAAATCCCACTTATACACTTTATTTTTCAACTCTCTAATGCCCTTATCACATACTTTTGTGTTTTAGATCTATTGGTATTTATTATGTCTTCTTACTAGAAGATCCTTGATGGCTGGGACTCCATTTTAGTTAGAATTTCTATCTCATCCATAACCAAGGCCAAGGTGCATGGCATCTAGTAAGTACTTAAGAAATTTCCATTATATTGTACTAATATAAGCCTCCATGGCACCCAAAATGGTGCTGAGCACACAGGAGCTAACAAGAAATATTCTCTTATCTATTGCCTGAATGATGCTCACTGCCACTCAAACACTCCGGTAATGTTGCCGACATGGTCTTTGAAATGCCACCCCAGATTGTTGAGTCTGGCCTCCCCCAAGGGCCCTAATACCTGCAGGAGGGCATGGGGGGCGATCTCCAACACTACGGCATTGTCAGGGACGTGCCTCAGGGCCTCCTGGAAGAGCACTGGGCTCACCAGATTGTTGACATTGTACTCTGCCGAGGATGTTTGGGCCAAGGTCCCCTTCCACTGGTCCTCAGGGATGGAGGTACTGAGCCAGCGGGGGGAGCGGGGCCGGGGATTTTTGATCACCTGTGTGAGAGACACTCAAGATTAAAAAGAGATGTTATGGTGGCCCCTGGCTACAGTCACTCCAACTTTTTGCTGGAATTCCTTTTCTCCTTCTGTACCCCTCACCCAGCAGAATAACAAACCAACCCAACCCACTATTAGGTTTCTTCTTTGATTTTGTTCTTAGTCTCATTCTAAAAAAAATAAAATACATGAGCTTAGAATGGGGGGGTGGGGAGGGAGGGAAGGTGCCTTCAGAGGCCCCATGTTGGCTCAATTGTTGTTATGAATCCATTTCTGATCCTGTTCCCAAAAAGGAAAGTAGAGCTCAATCTCTAAGAGCACTTATTACCCTTCTCCCTCCCCATCCCTTCACTCTACCAATCCATATTTCCCCCTCCACCGATTCAAAAATCTAACACGAAAAGCATCCCAGCCTCCTACTGGAAGCCTTTCCTGACCTAATCACTTTTATTCTGTATCCCCTGGATACAGACATGAGAGAACTTTTAATCTGATATCCTCATTTTACAGTTGAGGAAACTCAGAGAATGTGTGTGGAGAGACTTTATTTAAGACAGTGCAGCTAAGCTAACTAGAATCCCCCTCCCTGCCAGTCGGTAGCTGCTGTGAGCTCCCTGAGGACAGGCCTGGGCCTTCAGCTCTCTCTCCCATTCCTGTACCTTCCCTGGTACTTCCTAGAGGGTTTGTTCTGCAGTAAGTGGGTGTTTGGTGCTTGACAGAGGCTCCCTGACCCCCTCTCACTCACCTTCTTCAGAGCTTGGAGCAGGGCAGGAGCGATGGACTCCATGAAATAGGAGTGGAAGGCAACGCCTCCCGTTCTCACTTCCTTGGCAAACACCCCCTCGGCCTTCAGCTCCTCAATGAACTTACTTACTAAAGCCTGTGGGGGAGAAGGGAGGGAGAACCTCAGTATCAGTGCCCCGGGTTTCCATATTCAAGGAAAAAGAGGGGGAAGCATTTGGGGGATGTAGGGAAGAAGGAAGGCTTGGTTGGGGTTTTCCTGTTATTCTTTATCATTTCCAAAGTTGTGACTATTTGCTAGAATATATGATGCAACCATTTGTCTGAAAAGGCAGTTAATGATCATAGAATGTCAGAGCCAGAAGGAGAATGAGAAATGATCTAGTCCAACCACCTCCTTTTACAAGGTGATTTGCTAGTAGAAGCAGAGTACCGGAGCTAGCTCGTGCCAGTGCTGAGCTTGGGGCAGCATTCTAGTGAATACAGACCTGCTGTCAGTCTCCTCCTTTTTCCATTACACCAGCCTGCACTTCCTCACAGAAAAGGATCTGTGACTTATGCATGAGTCTCTGAGGATGATAGCCAAAGTGGCAGTTTAATCCTCTCATTGCAGGATCTGAGCCCTCATTCTAAGGATTCTTAGATGTGGTTTCAGTTGTGTCTGACTCTTTGTGACCTCATTTGGGGTTTTGTGGGAAAAAATACTGGAGTATCCTTCTCCAGCTCATTTTATAGATGAGGAAACAGAGGCAAACAGGGTTAAGTGACTTGTCCAGGGTCACACAGCTAGCAAGTGTCTGAAATTGGATTTGAATTTAGGAAGATAAGTCTTTTTGAGTTCAGGCCTCACAATCCCATCAACTTCAGCACCTACTTGTGCAGGGTTCTTACCCAGAAAAACTGTTCAGCCACAGTCCTGTTCCAAAGACCTAGATTGTCTAAGAGGAAATATATAGGAAGTGGAAGAAAAGTTCTCTAATGCCCTGGCAGGTTCTCTGCCCAGGATCCCTACTTACCTGGGGTCCTGATATGGTAACTGTATCCTCGGAGTTATGGCAGGCAGGGACAACACCCTTGGGACATCGCTGTTTGCATTCTTCCCATGACAGCCCTATAAATGGGGACCAAAAGTGTCACTTCAAATAACAAAAGGTTGGGAGGCTCCAGGAGTAATGGGAACCCAGTAAGAAAAAGATCCCTTCTTGTGGAGTACAAAGACTCATTTTTTCCAGAGTTCCTTTTCCCTATATTGAACTTTCTCGGATTTAATATTTGATGACAAATACATGCAGGGGGTTCAGCATGTATGAATGATTCCACAAGCTAGTTCCTCTGCCTATGAAGAGATGGGAAGGGAAGCTACAGGCTTAAATGGGCTTCAATGGAGTTTAAGGGAGGGAGAGGGGAAATACTAAGATATATAAATCCCTAGATACAGACCTCCGTTGCCTCTGGCTGGAGGGTAGAAACCTTTAGAGGGCCAAACCCAACAAATAAAATATACAAATTCAACCTTTGAATTTGTGGGCCAAATATTTCTAATAAATCTATGCCCAGGCCTCTGGCCTCCCCCTCACCACCCATTCTCTTGGTTTAACTCTGCCTTTCTCAAACTTGTCAAGAACATCTCTAATGCAATCTTTTTTTCTCTCTCCAGGCACTGTTGTAATTGGCATATAATCTGTGCTTAATTATCTGTTTTCTTATTTCACATTAGAAGATAAATTCCTTAAGGGCAGGAATTGCATTTTTTTAGGCTCTACTGTTCCAAATAGTTAGTTTGGCAAGGTATTTATTTATGCTAATGGAGCAGAATAGTTATCACATCAGAAACAACAGTAACAAAAATAAGGAGAATAAGAAGAGTTGCAATTGGTATGGTACTTAATAAATTATAAAAATGCATATTGTAGCCTATGAAATATAGACTACAAGTATTATTCCAATTTTGCAAGCAGAAGGGCAGAGGCACAAAGAAATAATTGCCTTGGTTCAGGCCATAGTTTGGTAGAGCAGGGACATTTACTGAGACATTCTGACTCTTAAGTCCAGTATAAAGATAATTTCTACTTAGTTTTGGAATTATATTGCATGGCTTGAACAAAACAAACAAAAAACCCAACTGCTGTGGATTTGTTTGATTTAGGCCAATATTAAAATGAGTATTTCCTGGAGGCAGCTGGGTAGCTCAGTGGATTGAGAGCTAAGCCTAGAGACGGGAGGTCCTAGGTTCAAACCCAGCCTCAGACACTTCCCAGCTGTGTGACCCAGGGCAAGTCACTTAACCCCCATTGCCTACCCTTACCACTCTTCTGCCTTGGAGCCAATACACAGTACTAACTCCAAGACAGAAGGTAAGGGTTTTAAAAAAAAAATGAGTATTTCCTGAATGGTAGTAGCCAGGAAGCAGATTGGGGTGTAGGACTGGAAGCTAGCTCAAGTTAAACATTTGTCATGAACATTCACAAAGTGGATAATTAACACACACAGGTTACTTAGAGAAGAGAAGGACCATAGAATGTGAAAGGCGGAAGATCTCCTTGGAGATCACTTAGTCCAAGCCAATTCATTTTATAGATGATAAAAATGAGGCTCAGGGAAAGGGGAAGTAATTTGTTCAAGGTCCCACAGTTTGGGAATGAGTGGAACCAAAACTGAAATTCTCCTTTCTATGCTCTTCCCCCTGCTCTGTATTGTTTCTTCAACGTAGATATGCCTAAGAAATATCTTACACAACTATAGGCAGGGGGAAAATTCTTAATTAAACAACTGATAGAGATGATCACTTGAGACAAAAAGAGACCTTTACCTCCCATACTACATCAGTCCATAGTCTACTTAGGGCCAGGGACTCTTTCTGATTATTCCCTTGCCTTGACTTCTCAGGGGAGCCTGAAACAGGCAGCCCCATGGGCATGACAGTTCTTGGACACCTACCGACAGCCGCCATGCTTCCTGCAGGGAACTTGGCATCTTTGATGCACTGGCCTCTCCAGTAAGCAGCAAGGACAGCCTCATTCTGGGTGAGGCAGCCATCGGCATAGCCACAGGCCACCTCGCCCAGGGAGTGCCCAATGATGCCATCTGGCTTCAAGCCCATCGCCGTCAGCATGTCAATTTGGGCAATCTGAAGAGAAGGTGCAACAGAGGAGAAGTTAATCAAAACAAGGATTACTGACCCTGGAAATTAACTGGAGTTAATACAAGGCCACCCATTTCTTTGTTGGATCCTGAGATTCATGGCACTGGGGTCGGGAGAGGTGGGGGGGAAGAGTATTTGTACATTAAAAATGTCATTTGTCATCAAAGATAACAAGATTGACTCACATGAGCAGCATAAGCACTCTGGGGTTTTTTTCTAATAGAGTGAAAGGTCTGATGTAAGTCAGCCACATCTTTTGATTTAGTTCCCAGTTAGAGCAGTGATAAGATTTTTTTTTTTTTAAACTCATACTTTCTGTCTTAGTAACAACTCTTAAGAAAAAAAGGCATGGGCAGGCTAGGCAAATGGGATTAAGTGATATACACATGATCACAGAGCTAGGAAGTATCTAAGGACACTCTGAACCCAGGATCTACACTTAACATCAAACTACTGGCCAGACCATCCCTTCATACAGTCTGGTTAAGAAGTAACTTATTTGAGATTTTGAATTGTGTTATAAAGCAGTAGTTATCAAAACTATCTGGTACTGGCTAAGAAATAGAAAAGTAGATAAGTGGAACAGAACAGACAACAAAGTTGTAAGAGATTATAGCAATCTTGTGTTTAACAAAAGTCAAGATGCAAATTTTGGGGATTAAAAATTCACTATTCAGAAAACATTGTTAGGAAATCTGGAAAACAACCTGGTTGAAACTAGATATAGATGAATAACTTACACCATTTACCAAGATAAGATCAAAATGGACATATGACCTAGGCATAAGGGGAGATCATAAGCAAATTAGAAGAACAGAGAACATATTATCTATTAGATTAATGGACAGAAGAATTTGTGAAAAACAAGCAAAAGAAAGCATTATGAGATGTAAAATGGGACCATTTTGAATACATTAAAGAGATTTTGTACAAATAAAAACTAATGCAGTGAAGATTAGAAGGAAAGCAATAAGTTGGGAAAAAATTTTTGTAGACAATTTCTTGGATAGAGATTTCACATCTAAAAAAAGAGAAAACTTAGTCAAATATATAATAATATGAATAGTGCCTTAATTTGATGGATGGTTAAAAGATGTAAGCAAACAGTTTTTGGATGAAGAAATCAAGGCTAGATATAACTATATGAAAAAATGCTCTAAATCATTATTGATTAGAGCAGTGATGGGCAAACTTTCTAAAGAGGGGGCCAAAGGAAAGGAAACACTTATCTGCCAGTCTGTTTCTAAGGCAACTCCTTAGAAGTTTCATTGTATTGTATCCTACTCATTGTATTCATCAGAATAGGAATAATGTCCCATGGCCTGATAGAACATTTCAGGAGGCCACATATGGCCCGAGAGCTGTAGTTTGCCCATCACTGGATTAGAGAAATGCAAATCAAAACACCTCATCTATTAGCCTATCAAACTGGCTAAAATGACAAATGTTGGAGGGCTTGTGGAAAAATGGGGACACTGATATACTGTCAGTGGAACTGTAAATTGATCCATTCATTTTGGAGAGCAAGTTATAAACCTTGACCCAGTAATAACACTATTAGGTTTATTTCCCAACATAATCAGAAAAAAAGGAAAAAATATATGTTCTAAAATATTTATAGTGGTGGCAAAGAAATGGAGACTAAGGGGATAGATGTCCATCAATTGAGGAATGTCTAAACAAGTTGTGGTAGGTGATTATGATGGATGGAATACTACTGTGCAGGTTAATTTTGGAAAAATATGGAAAGACCTACATGAAATTATGAAGTGAAATGAGCAGAACCAAGAGAACATTATATACAGCAACAAAAGAATGATCTGACTATGTTCACCTCCAGAAAAAGAACTGATATATATCTTTTTTTTTCAAATGATGTCTTCTCTAAGTGGGGGAAGAAAAGGAGGCAGTTAACTGGGTATTTTAAAGCAACAAAGAAATAAATTTAAGTTAAAAAAAAGTAAATGAGTCAAAACAGTTCATGAAAATGTCTTATCAGGCCTACCATGAGGTTCCCAGGAAGAAAGAATCACAGAGATATTCCAAACATGCTTTTTTGAGTAAAGAATTACATGTTTTATGAGTGGGTCCCCATGGTGAGGACTGCTGGATGAGTGCAGATGAGGATGGAGAAATGTCTTCCTCTTTCCTACCTGAATTGCAGTAAGACTAACAAAGGCATGGACAATGTCATCAAAGGTATTCTCATCAGTACTCAGCAGGAGGTCTGACACCTTGAGGCCATATGCTTTCACAGCTTCATCAGAGCGCAGGATGGAATTGCGAAAGATGTCCAGTCTCATGAGACTCAGGCCCATCCTCCGCCATTGTGTGCCCATACCTGTTTGAAGGGTGGGAGGACATAAATGCCTTGTTTAAACCCTACCCTGCTTTCTCCCTCCAATTTGCATGGAGGGAGGCATTTATCTCTCTTCCTGGCCCATTTCAGGGTAGCTAAGGAGAAGAGAGATTGTCAGGTGTGTATGTGGGAGGAACTCCTGGGTAGCCCTTGGCACTGAATGAAGGATTACTGAGCCAAGAGAAGACTCCAGGATGGGGTAGGAGGGAGAAGTGGGAAGTTAGTAATTGCTACATACACAAATGGATTTCTTTTAAAGAGGAAAGTTTTTATTCTTTTAATTCTTACCCTTTCTCTCAGACATGAGGAAAGGATGAAATGAGACTTGTGGCAAAGAAGATTTAAAACTTCTTTCCATAAGTGTTGGTAGAAAAAAGAACCACTGAATTAGTGTGGATGAGGTTGCATTTGGAAATAGGAATGGATAGGCCTTTCTCTACTATGACTGGAATAAGGCCCTAGTCCCAGATGGAGATGATCAGGGATGGGGTAGGCGAAGGGGCTGGAAAACTCACCAGAGCAGATGAACCAGAGGGGCCGCTCTCCTGAGCTCACCATCTGCACCTCCTTGGCACTGCTCTCCCCACCAAGAACAGTGAAACCTCGATAGGGCATGCTGGCTGGGGGCACCATGGCAATGTCATTGAGCATGCTCACAAAAGTCTGGTCCTGGGCCTGCAACTGGCCCTGCTCTAGCAGCGTCTCTACAGCTTCCTCCGTGCGCCCGCTGACCTGCAGCAGGTGAGGCAAGGGTGGGGAGTGTGGGGGCTGGGCCCGCCTGGTGTTGGGCTTGAGAATGACATGGACATTGGAGCCACCAAAACCAAATGAGTTGATGCCAATGTTGCCGCCTTTGACAGGGACTGGTCTGTCTACCACCAGGAGTGTCCCATCCAGGAGTGCAGGGATTTCAGGGTTAGGATTCTTGAAGTGCAGGTTAGGTGCCCAGACTCCATGTTCCAGAGAGAGAAGCACCTGTGGGGAAGAGCAGGATGTGGCAGGAGAATGTGGGTGACCTCTACAATGTCTCCAGGGCAATCACAAAACCTGTTCTTTATGGTCCGTCCCTTGGGGCTAGAGCAGGACCAGCTTCTTTTCCTCATTCCATCTCAAACAAGAGTTATTAAATGAACCAAATCCTACCCATTCCTGCTACCATTAAAGAAGTTTTGAAGGACAGCACTCTGGGAAATCTTCCCCACTTTAGAGAATAATGCTTATGACCCTGAGTTCACACAAGAGCCAGGTTTAGCACCAGCAGTCTCTAGTTGGTGTGCCTTTGAATAGCTCAGGGATTGTGCTTCATCTGCAGAGGGGTACGCAGGACATCACAGTACTAGTCCCAGCTGCCACATACTTGGGTGACCTCAAACAAGTCAACTCCCCAGGTCTCTGGAGGTTTCCTTGCCCATAAAATGAAGGGGCTAGACTCTGTGAGGTACATTCTCAACGGTCAGTCAACAAACACTTATTAAGCATCTACTATGTGCTAAACACTGTGTTAAGTGCTGGGGGATATAAAGAAAGGCAAAAAAAGCGCCTCTGACCTCAAGGAGCATATAGTCTAATGGGAATAACATTCTAATGTTTTATATCCCACAGAAGGTAGCTATTATCTGGCCAAACAGGAACTCTAATTTGTCTGGGAACCATGCCTGGCCTTCGTACTGGGAGGACCCTACCCTCTACATCTTAGAACCTTAGAACATTAGTTCTAGAAGGCATCTTACAGATCTTTCAGCCCCTCAATTCAGAACCAAAAAAACTGGCACCAGAGTACAGTTATGGCAGATTGGAGAGATGGTCTTCATATCTATGAGCATTCATATGAGCATATAGTTCTTCCTTGGGGTTCCTTCTTTTTTTATTCTCGCTCTCATAAATGACGTATTATCTACATATAAAGATATAAAATCTCATAGCCTGAGATTATACACACACACACACAGAAAAATATAAAATCTCATGGCCCAAGAGTGGAGGGTGGCAGAGGGACTGATGGACAAAAGGATTAAAATATGGTCTCTCATGTGGAAGTCATCATACGATGCCATAAGTCACATTCAATGGCCTCTTCTCAGTCATCATTCTTCTTGGCCTTTCTGTAAGATTTGATCATGTAGACCACTCTTCTTGGACATTCTCTTCCTATCTCTGACCACTACTTCTCAGGCTCCTTCCATGTTATACCTACTCCAAGGCTATGACCTGGAACCTCTTCTCTTTTCTTTCTACTACAATTTTTCTTTTGGTGACTTCATCAGTTCTTATGTGTTCAATTATCATCTCTAGGCAGATAACTCTCAGATTTGTATTTCTAGAACTACTCTTTCTCCAGAGCTCCAGGCCCACATGTGCATAATGAACATTTCAAATGGGATATTCTATAGGCATTTCAAATTTAGTATGCACTATGCAGAATTCATTTATCTTTTCTCCAAAACCTCCCCTCTTCTGAATTTCCGTTCTTGTCACCACCACCACCACCACCAGGCTATTAGACATCTCTGAGTATATGTATTTTAAGCAACTCAGACTTCTTATGTCCAAAATAGAACTCATTACCCTTCCCCTTACACTTGTCCTCTTCCAGGCTTCTTTATTTCTGCCCAAGGTGCTACCATCCCTACGGTAATTCAGTGTTGTGCTTGCCTCCTCACTCTCATTCACCCTACACAACCAATCAATCATTTGCTATTTGTTTCTTGCCCCACTCATCCCTCCCTCTTTCTCTCATCTCTTGCATGTTCCCTTCTTTCCTCGCTCACTGCCATCCTCTGTTAGGTCCTGGTCACCTCTTGCCTAGATTATTGCAACAGCCTCCTAATTAGTCTCTCTGTCTCAACTGTCTCCTTATGTCCTCCACACAGCTGACAAGATGATGATTCCTAAAGCACAGGGTTGATGATATCACTGTCCTACCTAATATGTTCCAGCGGTGCCCTATTACCTCTAGAATAGAATCTAAAACGCACCTCTGACCCACTAATGTCCTTTGTTTGGCATTTAAAACTCTTCACAACCTGGGCTCATCTTACATTCCCAGCTTTACTACACATTGACTCTTTCCCACATTAACCCTCCTGCCGTCCTGGCCTCCAAGGAGTTCCTCACATACAGGACTTAAGTCTCCAGGCTGTGCATTTACACCAGCTACCCACCCCCCACCCACACCCCACTCCCCATTCCTGGAGTGCTCTCATTTCTCACAACCAGAAATCCTGGATTTCTTCAAGATGCTCCTAAAGGGTCACCTTTCCTGGTCTTGTGGCTAGTACCTTCCCCTCTAAAGCTACATGTATCTACTTTGTAGTTCTTATATATTTGTGTGTGGGCATGCTGCCTTCTCCATTAGAAAACAAACTTGCTGAGGGAAGGAATATCACTCTTGCCTTTGTATTCCCAGTGATTAGCACAGTGCCTGATAAGTAGAAAGCCCTAAATAAATACTTGTCCTTCGGACTTGACTGAGTCAGGGAATGGGGGTTTTGAGCTCTGCCTCCCACATCCCTCTTTCCTGCACTGGGGCTCTCTCTACATGACACTGTCCCTGGGCATGTGGGTAGTGACTATTTAGCCTCAGAACAGATATCAGAATTCAGGCTGGAGATGGGAGAGCAGATAAAAGACAACATTAGACGTGGGGAGGAGGGGTGAAGTGGGGGTTGGGGAGCAGAAGGCTTCAGGGAGAGAAGGTACTTCTCTAGGATAACAACCTCTTACACAGGACAGGAGGAGTCCTCCCCCAGAGTCAAGCCCAATCAATCAACCACACCCAGTCAAACCAGCCAAGCCAGGCAGAGGTAGCAATCCCATTCTGAGGCCAAGCTTCCCTAGCCCCTTTAGGCTCAATAGTCACAGAATCAAAGAACATTAGAGCTGGAAGGGATCTTGTAAGTTATCTTATCCAACCTCCTCATTTTATAGAGGAGGAAAAGGAAATGGGTTAAATTCCAGAATTTTATAGCTGGAAGGAACTCTAGCAATTATGTAGCATATGTGGCCCTTTTTACATTTTATGAAAGGAAATTCAGGGCAGAGCCAGAATTAGAATTAGGGTCTTCTGATTTAGAATTTAGAGCTTTCTCCTCTCCTTTCTACCATTCTTATTTTGCCACTTCACATTCCTGTTTCCTGATTAAATTCAATTCTTTTTAGCAGCAGAGATAAGTTTAAAGAGACTCTTAAGTGAGAAGAGATTACTCTACAGGTTGAAATTGGGAAAGGGTAATTGCCACACTCATTGAGATATTTGACTTGGCACCATGTAAGACACTTATCTTCCCTTTAGGCCAAGTAACCATTTTCCTAGTAACTTTCCCAAGAGTCAAATACTTGGGCAAAAAGAGAAAATCTATCTTGTATAAGCCAACTCTAACCCTATCCCCCATCTAAAGCTTAGGGGGACAAGGACTCCTTCCTCTACCTATAGAATGGAGATATATATATATATAACAAGCTAGTCTGGGCTTTCCCCATAAGTTACCTTGGACAGGGCTGCCAGCCCGGAGGCAGGCTCGGGATGGCCCATATTTGATTTTGTGGATCCTATTAGCAGCGGCTCACGGCGAGATTGGCACAAAGCTCGGACAATGCCATTCAATTCTTGAGGATCCCCAACCTGGGGGAACATAAACAACAGACCATGAGATTCCCAGCCTACCTCACTTGAAGACTACTTTAGCCTAAAAATATTTGCATGACCCTGGCTGAGATGGATGAGGAGGTAGAGGAGGAAGGATTAGGGGGACACACCACAATCTCACCTTGGTGCCAGTGCCATGGGTTTCGACATATTCCAGTGATTCAGGAGAGACTCCGGAGTCCTTGTACAAAGATCGCATTAGCTGTTCCTGTACCTCTCCAGAGGGGAAAGTCACACCTGCAAGAAGATGCTACTTGCTTTCAAAGGTCCAGAAGTTCCATAAACTTTGCCTAAAGGTGGCTCCATCCCCATAATCCATCTTCTAGTTATACTTTTTAGATGGTATGTCCCTTTGCTTCCAAGCCTTGTTCTGATGCTCCCCTTGCCCAAACCAAGTATCTCTATTCTCTGAAGGCTAGCTGCTAATGCTGCAGCTGGATAGTCTTTCTTCTAACTTGGGACCCTCAGATGCCACGGATTCAAAATGCTACTTTCTAGGGACATAGCTCTGTCAAAAATTAGTGATAATCTCTTAATTGCCAAAATAATCCTGGCCTTTTCTCAGCCTTCTAGCTTCTTGAACAGCATTTGACACAACAAAGGATCCTATCCTCTCTGAATTTTTGTGACACTGCTCTCTCCTAGTTCTCCTACCAGTCTGACCAATACTCCTCTAACTGTGAATCTATCCCAAGGCTCTGACCTTTTCTCTTTTTTTCTTTATATTCTCTCATTTGGTGACCATATCAGCTCCCAGGGGCTCAACTACGCAGATATGTCTCAGATCTAGCCCTAGCTTATCTCTTGAGCTCTAGTCCCTCACCACAAACTGCTCATTGGCTATTTAAAACAAGATGTTCCACTGGCATCTTTCTTTCTAATCTCACCCCTTTCAAACTCCCCTTTTTCTGCCTGTCTAATCCATGTGGGATTTTTAGTTTACCATGTGGGGGACATCCTCTAATGCTTAGGCTACATTTCCACTCAACTGCCAAATCTTCCCATAGCTAATCTTAGACAACTCATCCTCTCTGCTTGCACAATCACTAACTTAGTTCATTCTCATCAGATTTTGCCTGGATAATTATCTAATTGGTCTCTCTACCACAAGTCTCTTGCTATTCCAATTAGCAGCCAAAATGACATTTGTAGATTTGACAGCATTACTTTGTAAATTCTAGAGGTTTCCTACTACTTCTAGGACCAAATATAATCTGCTCTGTTTGGCATTTAAAAAGCCTATCCCAACCTAGACAATTCCTCCTCTCTAGGCTCATTACATATTATTCTTCTCATGCACACTATTCCTCATACATGATCATGCATCTTTTCATAAGCTATTCCCCATCCCCGTGGTGCATTCCCTCCTCCCCTCCACTGATTTAGCTCAAATGCCATCTTCTATATGCAATCTTTCCTGATCCTCAGAGCTGCCAGGGCACCTCTCCTTCCCCACTAGGATCACCTATCTTCTTTATATGTATCCTCATTTCTATGTTGTTCCCTTTGACTTACTTACTTACAGTTTAAGTTCCTCCAAAGATAGAGACTGTCTTTGTATTTGTGGCCACCAGCACAGTGCCTGGCACATAGTATCTGTTTAGTAAATACCCACTAACCAACTGATTGGTGAAAGCTTTCAGGGTACTCCCTGGCCTCCAAGGAGGCTGTACTAGGAAGGCAGAACAAAGCCCAAATAATGGCACCCAAGAGATGCTCCCTATGCAGTTGCTAGCTCTTACCCAGTAACCAGTCCTTGACCTCATGACCCACCTTGTTCCTTATAGCCATCAGTGTTGGTGCTTGCATTCAGTATTGTGGCATAGACCCGCTTGGCCATGGATTTTTTCATCATTAGGATAGCCACCACAGCCTCAGCCCGGCAATATCCATTCCCTGAGGAGAAAGACAAGAGCCTCTGAGGACTTCGCATGTGTCCCTCATCTTAAACTGAGGCAAAGATGAGATTCAGGCTTGGGTCTTACTTGCTCTCTCCGGGACATGGCTCAGCTGTGGCTCCCGTGGCTACCAAACACATATCACCCTGCTAATTCTCCCCAGACATCCTTGTGAAAACAGTCTCAAGACCAGGCTGAGTGGGAAGGCAAGGAGGAGGACTCCCTGCCATCAGCCTATGGTGGTAGTCACATATCTCTGAATGCTAGGGCTGGAAGAAACTTGCACATCATCTGGTCCAACCTCCTCATTTGAAAGAATTTGGGAAACTGAGGCTGAGAGAGCCTTGGTGGGAGCTCATGTTAAACTTCCCTTACTGGTCGTGGCTGGGAAAATTCCCATGAAGTCAGATCACTAGTCAGCCTCCTGTTGGGTCAGACATTTATTTTTTTAAACCCTCACTTTCTTAGAATCAATCCTGTGCACTGGTTCTAAGGTAGAAGAGTGCTAGGAAGCATCTGAGGTCAAATCTGAACCCAGGACTTCCCATCTCCAGGCCTGGTGCTCTATTCCCCGAGTCACCCAGCTGCCCTCTTGGGTCAGACTTACTGAAATTAACAATGGGTAAATTCTCTAACTCCTTGGACCCTCAGAGATATACTAATCCTATTCTTATTTCATAGACTGAGGAAACTGAGGCCTAGAGACGTTTAATACAAATTGATGGCTGCGGCCTTTTCCACTATAGTCCACTGCCTATCCTTCAGAATAACAAAAGCTGATGATTCTGTGGTGTCTTCAGGTCTTATTTGATCCTCGTCACAACACTGTGAAGTAGGTTTTTATTATCTCCATTTTACTTTATTTTAAAAAACCCTTACCTCCCTTCTTAGTATAAATTCTAAGATAGGAGAGCAGCAAGGGCTAGGCAAGTGGACTGATGTGACTTTTCCAGGGCCACCCAGCTAGCAAGCGTTTGAGGCCAGCTTCTTTTCATAAAGCAATGTGAAGGGAGCTGACATGGGTCACCCAGATAGAGAGTGGCAGAATCTGAACCCAGCTCTCTCTAGGTTGTACTTCTAGTTGCTGCCTCTTTCTCAATGGCATGATTATAATGTGGGGCTAGCTGGGATAGAGCAGGGGCAGATCTGTTTGCAGGTTTTGCTGCTTCTCACCCCTCCTCTCCCCTCCCCTATAGGGCTCCTGACCAAAGGCTGCTGTGCGCCCTCTTACCTGAAGCATCGTAGGCCTTGCAGGCGCCTTCAGGACTGAGCATGCCCAGTTTCATGAACTGGACTGAGGTGTTGGGCTTGAGCAGGACGTTGATGCCCCCTACGATGGCAGCACAACACTCCCCAGAGCTGATGGCCTGGAATGCATTCTGCATAGCCACAAGGCTGGAGGAACAGGCAGTGTCCAGGGCAATGCTTGGTCCTGCAAACAGAGCACAGATGATAGGCTCAGGCAGTGGGGAAGTGGAAGAAGGGGAGAGAGCCTCTGTTTCCATTTAGCCTAAAGAATGGGAGCCTGGGTACTTTCAGGAAGACCTCTCTCCAGAAAGAAGCAGAAGCTGGCCCACAGAACTAGGAGAGGCTCCTGGGACATCCCTCCCCACCAGCATCATCTCATCTCATCCCATGACTTTCTTTCTTTTCTTTTCTTTTCTTTTCTTTTCTTTTCTTTTCTTTCTTTCTTTCTTTCTTTCTTTCTTTCTTTCTTTCTTTCTTTCTTTCTTTCTTTCTTTCTTTCTTTCTTTCTTTCTTTCTTTCTTTCTTTCCTTCCTTCCTTC
>NC_058133.1:225929364-225942419 GCF_016433145.1 Gracilinanus agilis | reverse complement strand
TTTCTTTCTTTCTTTCCTTCCTTCCTTCCTTCCTTCCTTCCTTCCTTTCCTTCCTTCCTTCCTTCCTTCCTTCCTTCCTTCCTTCCTTCTCTCTCCCTCTCCCTCTCCCTCTTCTTAGAATCAATACTATGTAATGGTTCTAAGGCAGAAGAGCAGGAACTTGCACAGGGTCACATAGCTAGGAAGTGCCTAAAGCCAGATTCAACCTCAGGACCTCCCATCTCTAGGTCTGCAGCTCTGTCCACCCAGCCATGCAACTGCCCCTTTACTGATATGCATTTAACTCCAGAGACTTGTCTTTCTGAGTTCAAATCTGACCTATGACACTTCCTGGCTGTGTGACCCTGGGCAAATCATTTCACTCTTTGCCTCAGTTTCTTCATCTGTAAAATGAGCTGGAGAATGAAATGGAAAACCACTCTAGTACCTTTGCCAAGAAAACTCTAAATGGGGTCATCGAAAGTGGGACCCAATTGAAAAACCTCATAAAGTTCTAGAATTTTTTTCAATGGATCTTAGTTTTCTAGTAAAGTCATTCATAGAATCTCAGATATGGAACTAGCTGGGACCTTGAAGGAACTAGCCCAGATCCCTCCTTTTATAGATGAGCTAAGCCGAGGCCTAGCCCAAGACAACACAGGTAGGAAGTACGGTACTTCCGACTCCAAATTCTATGCTCTTTCCACTATTAACTCTCACTATTGTGCTTTGTTTCAGTCATTTTTTCAGCTGTGTCTGATTCTTTGTGTTTTCTTGGCAAAGATTCTGCCATTATCTTCTCTAGCTCATTTACAGACGAAGAAACACACAACAGGGTTAGGTTAAGTGGCATGCCCAGAGTCACTCAGCTACTAAGTGTCTAAGGCCAGATTTGAACTCAGGAAGATGAGCCTTCCTAGTTACCCTTAATCTAGGTAGGTACCCATTATTTTCCTTAGGAAAGAGAGAGAAGAAGGAAAAAGGCTTCTTCCTCCTCTCTATCATTGGGAAGATAGAGGCCATGGGCTGTTGGAAGGCACAGAGAATCTGTCCCTGGGGCTAGTCCTCTTAATCCCCCTCACTCACCTTTTAGATCAAAGAAGTAGGACAGTCTGTTGGCCATCATAGCCCGTTGGCAGCCAACCATGCTGTAACCCAAAAGTGTCTCTGGGTCTCTGCTCAGGGCTTCTGAGGTCTCAGATCCACTCACACCCACCCATACACCAGTGTTGGTGCCTCGAAGTGTAGCTGGGTTGATGCCTGCCAGGGGAACAAAACACTCAGTGTTTGGGGGTGCACATTTAGAGGTTTCTTGCCCTAGTAGCCAGGTAGACATGAAGCTGTCTTGATATGAGGACAATTTTCTCCTCTCTACTTTGGAGGACCTTATTTTGGCAGGACTCCCTCAAGTACTATAGCAGAGCAGAGACGAAATTGTGATTTTCAAAGAGCCTTTTTCAGCCCAATTAGATGGGAAAAATCATGGTGGTAAGAAAAAGAAAAAAACAGTTTTCCTAAGACAGCAGGGATAGTTAGAAGGGAGAAAGACAGTGTGAAGTAGCTTGGAAAGAGTCTAGTGATTTTTTTTCTTCAGAAACCCAGGAGGATATTGGGAATTATCAGACTATAAGGAGAAGAGGAGAGCTGGAGGGGAAGGCAGGTTTTTACTTCTCTATTTGTGTAAGAAAACCTAGGATTTAAGACCACAGAACTTGGGACCAATGAAGGACAAAGGGCAAATTGTTGAATATGTTTCTAGTGTTAGAGCTGAACTTGAGCTGTAGGCACTAGGAGAACAAGTCTCTCCCTAAGCATGCTCCTATCTTCAGGTATTTGGCTGGAAGCAGATTAAGTGAAATCACTGACCAAATGATCTGGCCTGTTGAGATTAAGATAGTGCAAGGAGATGAAAGTCAAGTGCCCTAGGGTTGCAAGGAGGAACATCAACCACTTCTGGGGCTCGCAAGGGCAGAGGCTGCAGAGAAACACCTGGGCAAATTTTCTCTTCTTTACAAGGTGCGACTCACCAATAAACTAGTTAGAGGCATATCTCCTCCCCATCCCATCCCCAAATCTTCTGTGTATGTCAGATATATGCCAGTGATCCAGATATTGGCTTATCTTAGCTGGAAGAGTTAGTTGATATTCATTGTAAGACAACCGATTAAGGTATAAGTAGCGTCTGATTAAATGACTTTATCTTCTCTGAATGTCAGTTCATACACGAAGGATGGTCCCCATCTTTTGACTTACTCTGAATAGATAACAATGGCTAGCCCATCATGTGACTGCTGGACATCAGTCCACTACATTCACGGACACAAACCAGCTGTCCTCCCTTTTGCACCATCACCACTTCTTCCATTTCAAATATGGGATCATCCACAGATGTTCCCAAATGTTAGAAGGTTCCTACTTCCCCAGAGTCCCTTATCCATGGTCATAAAGAAAGCAAGAAGGGCTCCTGGAGACCATCAAACTCAGCTGTCTCATTTTATAGATAAGGAAACATTGTTTGAGAGGTCAAGGAACTCACAAGTAAGTGCCTAAGGCAGAATCTGAACTAAGGTCTTCCTTAAGCCCAGAACTCTAGCCACTTGCCCCACTAAGCTATTCCTTAACAAGGGAGTTGTACCAGATGGTCTCTATAGCCCTTTTCCAACTACTGCCAACTGGATGATAGATTTAGGGCTAGAAAGGACCTCAGGCCACATTTTGTCTCATCCCTTCATTTTATAGATGGAGAAACTGAAGCTGCAGTGGTTTAAGCATCTGGGCCAAGATCACACAGGTACTAAATGGCAAAGGTACAATCTGAACCTAGACCCCTCAATTCCAAATTAAGTGTCAGAATAAAAGAAGTGAAGGTTTGGTCAATATCCTTCACAGCTCAGTTCTGAGCACTCCAAAGTTCTTTGCATGTTGTTTCCCCCCAGTAAAGTATAAGCTGCAAGAATTTTTTTTTCTCTTTTTTGTATCCTCAGCACTTGGCAAAGTGTTTTAGCACATAGGAAGTACTTAATAAATCTTAATAAATGACCAATATAGAAATGTTTTCCTAAAAATCCCACATGTACAACCTAGATAAAATCGCTTACAGTCTCAAAGAGGGGCATGGGAGGGAGAGAAATGGAAACTCGGAATTTTAGAGAACAAATGTTAAAATTGTTATTACATGTAATTTGAAAAAAGAATGAAAAGTAAATTTGTTGACTGTTGAAAAAAACCAAAACCAAAACCAGAAATGAATTCAAATCAAGTCAAGGAATATCTATAGTACTCCTCCCACTATAAAAGTCCTACATTTGAATGGACAAAAGACAGTTCTCTCTCTAGCTTATGAAGGCCCTCAGGCTATTCAAGGGAGCCAAGAACTCAGCACTTATACAAACTGGACCAAGGTAGCTTCCTGGTATTTATTCTGGTCATTGATGACTTACCCATCTCCTTTAGAAAAGGTCACTTGGCAGCTTTTTCCTCCATGCCTAAATTCTAAGGGTCCAAAAGGCATTAGGATAGCTTCCAGAAGGGAATTAGGAGAGAAGGTATGACATTTTTAAAAGGGAAGGTTTAAGAGCTGCCACAAAGGGAGACTAGGAGGGAGGGTGGAAGTAAAGAGTGGAAGTGAAAGTGACAAGAAAGAAGGGCCAGGTAGGGGCAGAGGAAAAGAGGTGAAATGGGTAGGTAAAGGGTCCTGCAGTCACTTCCATCTGAAGAAAGACACCTGCCTCAATATGAGATGGAGAAGAGCTCCAGACTGGGAGAGGAATGGAGATGGAAGCTGCAGTAGCAAGGGGTAGGTTGGCAACAAGAAACATTATCTGAAAGGCTTAGCTGAGATCAAGGAAGAAGATGAAAGCTCACCAACAGAGATGTGGGGGAAAAGGGCAATATTTGTGAAGGAGGGATAGAGCTCTTGTCCCAGGAGAGTGGGAGGAAGCACAGGTGATGCAGGGTTGATGAGCCTCTGGGTGGCCTTGGCCATGCTTGTCTGTGTGTGCAGTCCTCCTTATGGCTTGGCTCTCAGAGCCAGAGACCAAGAGAGTGGGAGATGAAAGGGGTGGGAGGGGATGAGAGACTGGTAAATAGGGTCAGGGTTTGGGTTAATTCAGCTGGAGAAAATGTTGGTCATTGATATGATCTGTGAAAAACACATAGTCTACTCCCTCAATAGTCAGCTCTCTGCCTTGAACGCTCAGCTATGGAGAGAACAGGTGGTTTTCATAGAGAAGATCATTCCTAGGGCATTTGGGGGACCCCAGATTGGATTCAGCCTCCATCTTGGGTCACAGGAAATCTCAGAGCCGTGCCTCTTTAGGTCCTAGTCCATTGTTTCCCAACCTGGTGACACCTACTGTTCCACCAAGGAATTTTTTTCTTTCTCCATTTTCCATTCCATGATCAAATCCTGGCTGATAAGAGTAATCAAACAATGGAAGTTCCCAGATATAAGGGACATCTCTGGGACAGACTGGTTAAGAAATAGTGACCCTATTCTAGCACCTCCAAGCTCTGCCAGCCCACTTGCCTCAAGTTAAGACTGAGGAAAACTCAGAAGCCCAAATCACTTTGCCACTAACTCCAAGGTAGGTGCCTGCAGATGGGGCTTCCCACCACCTCTGATTACACATAACACTATGACCCACTTCCCCTGAAGCTGCATTCCTGATCCTTTGATTTTGCAGATACTTGAGGCCATCAGACACCCAGGAGACCCTGCTCTTATGCAGGGCTGGGTGAGTCCCCCAAGCCTTACCTCCATCCACGATGGCTTCATAGGTCACTTCTAGTAGCAAGCGGAGTTGGGGGTCCATTGTGTGAGCCTGCTTGGGATGGACCCCAAAGAAGGAAGCATCGAACTTGGATAGGTCCTTTAGTTTCCCCGATCTCTTCGGCAATCCATAGAGACCTGTGAGGTAACATAGAGTTAATCCTCCCGGGGTTTTGGCACATGGCTGTTTCTCTTCTCTGGGGGCTCTTAGCCACTTCCTTCCTTCTTCCCTTCAGCCAAGAATTATGGGTCACCCACTGGGAATGCCATGACAATCCTCACCCTCAAAAGATTAGAGTAGATATGCATATTTAAAAAGTACAATGCCAATTAGTGTCTCAGCTAAAAGGAATTTGGAGGAGGCAGTGATCACAGATAAAGGATAAAGCTTCCTGGGGGAGAGAGGTGCAGTCAGGGTGAAGAGGCAGAGACCCTGGGGACAAGATGCTGGGGGGGGGGGGGTCTCATTCTGTGTAGTCAGCCGGGTTCCCTGCCATTGCAAAGGAGAGTTGGTCCCACTAGGACTCCTGGCTCTGGCACACATCACAGTGGGCTAGGCTAAGGGGAGTGAAGGGACCAGTTGGCATTGTGCAGCTCCACCCCCCTGCTAGGAAGCCCCTCGACCAGCCTGGCTCACACTGATATTGGCAGAACCCTGTGGACTGGCTCTGGTGAATCACATCCTGCCTATCAGGTAGGACAGCTCCAGAGAACCAACCTGGGTGTGAAGGGGGTGCAGGCTAAGCACTTATCTGACAGGCATGTGTCTGAGGGGAGGGGATAAAGGAGGTGGCAGCCTCTATGTAGTCTGCTGGGTCAAGGGAAAAGGGCTTGGAGATAGCCCCAGAATATACTTAATTAACTTTCCCTCCCTAGGCTCCAAGAAGAGTGTTTTCTTTCCCTGTACCACAGCCTGGGAATAAGTTTTCAGGACCAACTCAGAGGATTCCCACCTCGTGGTTGTAATTAAACAAAGCACCTCCAACAGGGAGGCAAGCTGGGTGGAGGAGGCTGGCACTGCAGCAAAACAATAAGAACCTATAGCTTGAATGTTTGAGAGGAAATGCTAATGAAGCCAATGTTAACTCTGCTCTCAAGGTCTAGATCTTGGGCCCAGACTTAGGGGAAAAAAATGAACATTCCTGGAAATTGATGTGCAAACTGCATGAAGATAAGCATCTCAATGGGGGGAGAGAAGAGGAAGAAAAGGGTGAGAGTCTTTCCAGGGAAGATGGAGGAGAACAGAGTCATAGAACCAGAGCTAGAATGGGCCCAAGAGACTACTTAGTCCAACCCCTCATTTTATAGGAGAGGAAGCAGAAACTAAGAGAGAAGTCCTGGGGAAGAGGGAAGATCCACTTGGTGAAGATCTTGGTGAGACTGTTGGAAAGTGGTATTGCCTAGAAGCAACTACCAAAGATCCATGGGCTGAAAGAGATGCCATTCAGGAGAGATCATGTCACAGCTGAAAGGAAAGAAGTGGGTGGGGGTGGAGGAAGACACTTCAGATCATAGAGTCCAGGAGTTCTTAACTTTTTTTTTGTGCCATAGACTCCTCTGGCAGGCTGTGAAGCCAACGGACTTCTCAGAATGTTTTAAAATGTATGAGAAAAAAATATACAGAATTATGAAGGAAATCAATTTTATTGAAAGTTATTAAAAAATTTTAAGAACAGACAAAAAATAAAATAAAAAACAAACAAAACTGACCCCAGGTTAAAGATCCCTGTTCTAGTTTAACCTTCAATTTTATACTATTGTTATTCTTCCTTTGTTTCCAAAGGGGACTATAGTATTTTACAGATGTAGAAAAGGCAGCCTCAGAGTGAGGGAACACCTGGCCTAGAATCACATGGCTAATTAATTAGAGGGAGGTGGGCATGGGGAAGTGGTCCAGAATCCAGGTATTCCTATTTCCAGTCCAAAGCTTTCCCGGCACTGGCCCAGGCCACTTTCTCCTCCTTGCTCACAGGCCCAGGCTCCTTACACTCACCTGCCTTCCACCTTCTGTCATCATCTGAGACCATGTCCACTCCTCCAATCAGGTTGTCCCAGAACTCCTGCAAGTTTTCTGACTCCGGTAACTTTCCCGCCATCCCTGCAATCACCACCTCCTCCATTTTTCAGCTCTTTTCTGTAGGTGAAAAGGGGAGAGGGGGAAGTGAGAAGTAAAAAACAAAGACTAGGGACGGAGTCCCAGCGTACTGAGGAAAAAGGCAAGTTGTAGAACTGGTTATATACTGTTCCCGCCCACTACCTTCACTATCTTTCTACTGACTGCTCCAAGGATCTCTGAAGACACCAAGAGGGCACTCTGGGAGGAACCACTCCCAACCCTCGCCTCAGGACCTGGGCCTCAGTGGGCCTGGGGAAAAGGCTAGAATCAAGGAGAGGAAAGGGTCATCGAGATAAGAAGAGACAGTTAACCAAAGAGAAAGGAGATAAAACTGCCCCCTGACTTTCTCCAAAACCCATTGAAAGAGTTGTCTTCCCATCAAGGACCTTCAACCTTAACAGAAAAAATAGGAAAAAACTATTGCCTTTAGGACTAATAACCTCACTCCCCTCCATGAATTCAGCAATCTAGTAACACTGGCCTCTTTGTTGCTGCTCCCGGTTCTCAAACTAGATACTCAGTTTCCTACTTCTGACCATTTCCAGCAGCCGTCCCCCACACCTGGAACCCCTTCCTTCCTCATCCTCAGGCTCTTTAGCTGCAAGTCTCAAATAAAGTCCAACCTTTTGCAAGAAGCCTCTCCTTCTTAATCTTAGAGCCTTCTGAGATAATCTTCAATTTATCCTGTTTACATCTTGTTTCTACATGGTTGTTTGTATTAGACTGTGAGCTCCTTGAAAGCAAGGGACTGAGTTTTGCTTTTCTTAAGTGTCCTTGGTGCTTAGCACAGTGCCTGATACGTAGGCACTTAAATGTTGGTTGACTTGGGAAAAAAAATTTTTTTTTAAAGTGTAAGAAGCAAAACCTACTGCATGAAGTCAGAGGTAGGTTGGAGATGGAGGGGTGGTGGGGATCCTGGAAATGTGGGGAATAAAGAGTGAAGGAGTCTTTTTTCTCAGTTGTAAATAAACTTTCATAAAAGTCAGTTTTGACTTGAGATTATTCTTAATTGAGGATTGATAATTGTTCAATCCTCTGGTGACCATCTTTTAATATACCGAACCCAAAAAGCCCCTTTTACCCCCTTACATTTGGTGGTGGGGCAGAGGGAGGAAGCTGTTGGGAAGGGATTATAGAAAGCTGGATCCTGGGAGAGGCTGAGGCATGAAGATAATCAAGGTAGTCGGTATGGGGGGGGTGGAAGTCTGGATAGATGAAGAGAAAAGAGGGGAAAGGTTCAAATTAAAACAAAACAATGGGGGCAGGGAGAACCAGAAAAATCACCAGACAGAGGCCCAAATCCAGTCTTTTTGCTTCTAGAGGAGGACCTAAGCTGAGCAGGGACCTGAGGAGGGAGGCACAAAGACTCTGACTGTTCTTTACTCCCCCGTGGCTCCAGTGACCCAGGGAAACCTGAAGGAGTAAGAACATTGCTCCTTGTTTCCTCTTTTCCTTAGCCTTGGTCCTTCTCTGATCCCCTTCCTAAGACAATCCCAGTTCACTAGCACTCTGCTGTCCCTGGGGCCTCCAGACCCAGATCATGAGTGCAAACTAGAACATCACCTAGTCCAAACCCTTAGGTTTTTACAGGTAAGGAAACTATTGATGGAATGAACTGTCTTATTAAGTAGTGGTGCAGGGAGTCAAACTCAGGTCATAGGACCACAGGTTTAGTTGGAAGAGACCTCAAAAGGCAGTTTAGACCCAACCCCTTTATTTTACACAGGCAGCTAGATAGTTCAGTGGATAGAGCCCAGGCCAAGAGTTAGGAAGATCTGAGTTCAAATCTGGCCTCCAAGACACTAGCTGTGTAGCTTTGGACAAATCATCTATTTGCCTCAGTTCCTCCTCTGTAAAATGAGCTGGAAAAGGAAATGGCAAGCCATTCTAACATCTTTGCCAAGAAAACCCTAAATGGGGTTACAGAGAGTTGGGACCCGACTGAAACAACTCAAGGATTTCATTTTACAGGTGAGGAAACCTCTGACCTGCAACTGCACAGGTAGTAGAGCAAGTGGCCAAAAGAAGTAAGTTCCTTTGATTCCAGATCCAGAGATTCTTTTAGGCCAGATTCTAGTCTTCCTCTGGCCAGGAGCCTGAGATTCCAGGCTGCAAAGTCTACCTTGCACTGTCTTCCCTTTCTTCTTCCTTTGCCAGTAGGGCATGAAAGGCCAGGGATAGGACTCAGCCACTTTTCCTCAGGGGAACTCACTGGGTTTTGGTTGACTGCCAGGACTCCGGAGGAAAAGGGTGGCTGATGCCTGGAAGGTCATTAACAGAAGAGTGATTGGGGCAGCTAGGTGGCTCTGGGGATAGAGACAGGCCTATAGATGGGAGGTCCTGGGTTCAAATTTGGCCTCAGACACTTTCTAGCTGTGTGATCCTGGGCAAGTCACTTAACCCCCATTGCCTAGCTCTTCCACTTTGGAATTGATATAGAGTATTGATTCTAAGACAAGGTAAGTGTTTTAAAATAAAAAAGGAGAAAAAAAATTAGTGCTTCCCATTAGCAAGCTACTCCTGAGCCAGTGACTGGGTTCAGGTCTCTCCAAGCAGGCCAGAGCTTGGAGGTCTTTCTTTATCAACAAATCCAGAGATTTATCAGTAAACAATGGAGGGCAGGGCCCAGCAGGGGAAAGTAAGCACTAAGTTAGGGAGTCACAAGGCCAGGGTTGAACAACTAGTCCCTCAAGACCAGTGAATTATCTTAGGAAAGTTGTTTGCTCCATCTTTCTGGGCCTCAATTTCCCAACTATTAAGTGAGGGAGCTACAATTACCCAGTCTCTCAAGGCCCTTCTGGTTGGTTGTTAATTCCATGGTCTCATAATTAATTTATCTACCATATACAAAGCATTGTGGGAGATACCACAAAAATGAATAAGAGGCTTCCTCAAGATCAATTCCTCAAGAAACTGACAGTCTATCTAGGCAAGATAGGGATAGACACATAAAGATCAATAATGCTAGAAAGCAGCATTGGACATGCAGGAAGAGAGGTAATCATTGGAAAGGAGGTCAGAGGTGGCAGTGGAGGGGGTAGGTTTCATATTTAGGTAAAGTATAACTTTGGCACTTAGCACAGTGACTAGAACATAGTAGGCATTTATAAATGGTTGTTGACTGATGTCCCAGGCCTGTCTAGGAATTGCCGAAAGAACTACTCAATTCTTTTCTTTCTAATATCTATCTTACTGGGGTGATGGAATGGGAATCTAAGACCTGGGTTTCCCTTATTATCCAAAGAAAACAGATTCATTTGTTCCTTATCTTCCAAAAAGGTAATTTCAACTAGTGGTTGCTGGTTCTAGGGCCTGATCATCCAAGCTTCTAAACCTTGAGGGTAGAAATTGCTCTTTGGGGGCTTAGGGCACCAAGTGAAGAGTCACAGTCTCATTTCTAATCTGACCTATAATTGGCATACACCACCCTTAGAAATCCAGGGACAATGTGTCTGTCCTGTTATAATTCTGTTCTCTAGCCAGGCTTTCCTAGGAATCTATGTCCCTGTCTCTTTTTATCTCCTAGGGCAGAGTATGAGGAGAGGAAGAAGTGGCTACCTTTCCTTTGGCCAGCTGTTTCTCTCCACTGCAGTCCTGATACTTAGACTTGAGCTCAGATAAGAGTGAAAACACTCTTCTGTCCCAGGTATTCCATAGGTCAGGGGTTCTTGCTTTGTTGGTCAGGTCAAACCTACAGACCCCTTCTCAGAATAATGTATTTAAGTGTATAAAACAAGATACAAAGGAGCACAAATACATAAAAACAAAATCATGGACCCCAGGTTAAGAATCTTTAGGGAGTAGAGACTAGGGAGCCATGTGATCAGCCCCCTGGGTAGAAAGGATCAGCAGAAGGGCAGTTATATTCCCACAACTTGAGCAAATGATGACATAGGGGAATTGTTTTCTATTGGCCCAGTGGAGCCCTGCAGAGCTAATGATTAGATGGTATATAGTCCCTTTCCTGTAAGAGGAATCCCTTCTTTGAGTACTTTTGATCAAAGGCTTCTTCAAGTAGAGTGAGAAAAGCCTCTTGTCTCCCCAAGCCTCTCACATGAGGTAGGCTTCAGTTTTCTCTTTCTAGTATGGGGGCAGGTAGAATCTACACTGGGGGCCATTTTTCCTCCTGCTCAAAGCTCTTTCACTCTCTTGTGGAATAAGGAGCCTTTCATCGACTCCATATGACTGGTGTGGAACTCCCAGGCACCAGCCTGCCTCGTTCCAGAAATCAGTTGCTCTGTTCTCTACCTACTTGCTATGCACACTGAGTTCTGGTTGGGAGGAAATGCTTGGTTGAGTTGGCTGGGCCCCTCCAAGGCCAAGCTTCCCAGGAACAGACTTACAAGGCCGTTTGCTGTTGGTACATGTCTCTCTACATATTTTATGTCCCCCACTTTTGGGTGATCTGTCTTTCCCTTACTCATGCTGGAGAGTTGACTTCTCAAAACTTAGACTGGGCTGGACTTCTGAAGGAAAAGGGTTCAAGAGAAGAGGTAGGTAGTCTAGCTTACTTTTGTGCTCTGTACACTTCAAGAGTGGCTTCAATTTTAATCCAGTGTTGAAATCCTCAGCAAACACAGTCAGAGGTACACAGAAGGCCCTCCAAAGTCCTGTACTTGCAATTAGCCTGCCCTTCTCCACACTGGCCGCATCCTTTGGCACTCCCTGTTCAGTTTTCTGTTTGCTTTTCCTCCTAGAGGACCTTAGTAAGGCTAGTAGAGGCAGCTTGTCAGCAAAGCCTCTCTCCAAGACGAGGAGAAAAGTCATTCACTGCCCTTGCCAGGTCATTGATTGCCAGAGCTAGAAAAAACCTCAGGGGTTATGGAATCCAACTCCTTTATCTTATACATGAAGAATCTAAAGCCCAAAATGGCTAAGTGACTTGTCCAAAATTACCCAGCTACCTAGGGGCAGTTAAGACTGGAACTCAGGTTTTTAGACTTCTAGTTTGAAGCTCTGGCCACTGCACATACCGCCTCCTTAGGGAGAGAACCTCCAGGTAGGTGGAGAGAGGGCATTCAGGGGCCAGATTGAGACTTTATAGGTAAGGAAAGCACAAAGCTAGCTAAGGATCCAAATACAGAGAATGCTTTTCTTCTCCACAACAACATCCAATGTCTCCAAAAAGACCTAGGGGCCTGGTGGGCAACATGCATAAAAATCCCTGTGCTTGCCCTAGTTTCTTTGCATAACACATACAAAAATGAGAGACAGGGCTGAGATTTAGTTTCCAGTGGCATTATTCACAGGAAGGGAACTTGTACCCACTCCCATCCCCCCTTCATTAATTCCCATACACACAGAGGTTTCATTATGTGTCAGGAGAGGAGGAGGCTTATGGACGAGAGGAGTGAAATATTTACTTATTTTTTAATCTTCAGGTCTGTTGTAGCTAGAGCCCTGGCCAAGCGGTGTGTAACTCCATCTCCAAGGGCTGAGATCAAAATGGCTGTTTATAGAACCTGCACAATGCAGCGAGCACACTCCATTTCCATCTCTCCTCTCCTCTCCCCTCGGCTATTACCTCACCTACTCATAGCATTTCCCCATCCCCCATTCTAGATCATCCCCACCCCCCAACCCCTCCAGGGCAGGAAGGATTCCCAGCCACTAGGGTAAATTTTCAAACCAGACTCACTTCAGTTCCTTGGCCTCTTTGGAAAGAAGGTATAGGGTCAATTTAGTAATCTGATGTCTAACTGCTCCTTCCACAGCAAAGGTTAAAGTGCAGCTAAAAATGGGGGGGGGGGTGTCAGGGAAGCTGGCGGGGGATATTTAAGAGGGGTAAACAATTTGAATCCAGATGCTTTGTCGACATATAAACTACAGAGTGAGATGAACAGCTAAGCAGACATCCTGTCTCCTCACTTTACAGGCTCCCCAAATATCCTAATGCAAGCAGAGAACCCTGCCTAGCCACAGCCTCCTGCTCTAGAGGCAGGTAAGCTCCTCCTTCAGCATCCACACAGTAGTAGTTACAGCCAAGGAGAAAGAACCGCATGAGCTTTAATGAGGAAGCGCACACCCGGTTATTACGCCCCCTCCCCCTCTTCCTCTCTCAGGCCCGGCCTCGATTCGGCCCACGTTGTTCTGCCCCAGATGGGAACCAGGCACCTTAGATCCAAGCCTTGGCTAGACGGGTGGGGAAGGGGTTACAGGAAGCGGGGTGGGGGGGGGGGGAGAGGGGGC